>NC_136071.1:1201494795-1201789795 GCF_964261635.1 Lissotriton helveticus | reverse complement strand
CCGTTGTGGAGATTAAGCAAGCTATTGCCCAGAGTCGCAGAGTGTGAACCCGTGAATCGAGTAGGCACCAGAGCGAGAATTGTCGAGTCCATGGACATTTTAGGACTCAAGACCCCGCCGAGCCGGGAATTGAACCCTGGTCCCGGGCTGACCTCTGCTTCCAGGTCTGCCTCCTCTAACCAGTGAGCCACACTTCTCCACGTGGAGAATATGTATGTATGTGGCACTGAGTGGTATTGTGTGGAGTGTGGGTTGCATTCAGTAGAGTGTAATTATGTGGCGTGTAATTATGTGGCACTGAGCGGTATTTGGAGTGTATGTTGCATTGAGTGCAGTGTCATTATGTGGCTTGTCACTATGTGGCACTGAGTGGTATTTGGAGTGTATGTTGCATGGAGTGCAGTGTAATTATGTGGCGTGTATCTATGTGGCACCGAGTGGTATTTGGAGTGTATGTTGCATGGAGTGCAGTGTAAATATGTGGCGTGTAATTATGTGGCACTGAGTGGTATTTGGAGTGTATGTTGCATTTAGTACAGTGTAATTGTGTGGCGTGTAATTATGTGGCACTGAGTGGTATTGTTTGGAGTGTATGTGGGATGTTGGGGAGGGGGCTGGGGGGGGAGGGGGGCACCTGGTCCCCTTCCATATTGCTGGAATAATGTAGGGGCAGGGGGCTGCCTCCCTGGCCTGCTCTTCTCACTCTGACGCATTTGGTGATGCAGTGCACGCAACGAAATTCATTTTATTCATTGATATGTTTACTTACCTGTTAAAGTCTTTAATCCATACATTACTACCCCCCACCCTGCCCTCCCCCTCCCCACGTCACCGCCCGGCTGGTACTCCCACTACCGTCCGCGGCTGAATTTAAACACAAAGGGAGTGTTGTGAAACTAAACATCTTCCCCAATTAGCAAAGCTTCGGTGCCAGCAAAAATTCCTGCAAAAAAGCTCGGGGGCAAATCTGTCCCATAGAAACTTGTAAAAACATAAGCTGTGCATTTGCGAAGCACATGTTCATCACGAGACACACCTTGGAGCTGAAGGCTGGTGTGTACTGTCATCCATCAATGGATCGCATTTGAAGGGCTTCGGGAGGATGAAAGCACGGAATGCGAACCCGTGACCATGGGGTGAAAAAGACATTCCAGAAGGGATGCGTCAGTCCACTAACCCACCAGAACCAGCTTTGCCCTCCTCAACGAAAAGTAGGGTTTGCATGCTCTTCGCCTCTGTGCAAAACCTACTTTTCTGCAGTAACACTTAATTTTGTACTGAGAGCCAGCACTGCTTTCAGGGCTCTTGGTCACACGCTTTAGGGTGAGATCGGAAAATGTAACCATTTCAGGCATCAAATTTACTGTACACAAATAATACACAACTGGGATGAAATAATGACATCTTGTAGTAATACATGATTGCACGTTTGATGCATGGTATACGTGCACCAGCTGTAGTGTAGTTCCTATATTCCCAATAGGCTCTTCGCATTGGAATAGTGTATCCTGTAGTTTAGACGTAGGACTGAAGTCTACTAGGTCTCTACTCAATATACTAGACTTAATTGTGTGAGTGCCTGCTATCTCAGAGGTCACTAGAAACTTTCTCGAATGAACAAGAAGGGATTAGTTTCTGACAACCGCTTAAAACATGACAACTGTGTTTCCCAAGAATAAGAAATATATATGTCACGGAAACAATAAATCGTTATTTCACTCAGTCAATCGTGCATGCTTCGTTTCACCAGAGGTGCAGAGAAAATAGAGAGACGGGCGTTTTTAATAAAATATATTTATTGAACAGTCTTCTTTCTCAAGCACAAGAAATGAACTGCTGCAATCGTAATACTTGCGGTAAAGTACAGAGCGTACAGTACGAAGAGTATTATAAAATAATATTGTAAAAGCATGATATGGTTTCTAAGCCATAAATACCTAAAATGCATAAAATACATACAGTGATAAATAATGACTAAAAGTACTCAACTGTTGTTTCTAAAATACGCCTACCCCGATGTACCTAACCTAGGTGTAGTACAAGGGAAGAAGTAAGTGAGGTGTAGCTTAGTTTCAGTGTTCTTTGCCAAGAATCTAATCCAAGAATTCTCTTAGGGTCTAATCAGCTCCGTACCTTGGTTTTAAAATGTGGGAGGTCTGGTATCTCTCTCTCAGGACTCGATTTCCCAGCAACCCGCAAGGGTATCCTGCAAACATCGGAGCTGGATTCCTCGTCTGGAGAAAGTACAGCATCTCTCAGTGCGTCAGCTGGAGGGTCGGCTTCCTTCGGCACTTGCTGCGGCGAGCTGTGTCGTGTAGGTAGATAGTCAAATTGCTCCAAACTACCGTGTGTTTGTTTGGACAAGTGTGGGCATATTTATACCTTGAAGGTGCCGAGTTTGACGTAAGATTGGACATAGTAACGTCATTAGAGACTTAATTCTCTGAAAACTCCATGAGTTCTTGGATAAATTAATATTCATGCAGGGGGAAGTTCCTGACTGCTGAAGGCGGGGTTTTGCAAGAAATCGTTGTAGATTTTCAGAACTAGTGGAAGTAGCCAAGCCGTATTAGGACTACTTGAGCTATGTCTTAATATGGTTATGATTTCTATGCCTATATAAGGATACGATATTTTATACCTATACTAGCAGCCCGTCCCGACGTTGTCTGGGGCAATGAGGCTTTCAGGTAGCAGGAACTCCCTTACCTCGCGTCAATTGCCCCCGGACAACGTCGGGACGGGCTGTCCAACAGAAATATCTTAGGGTCCATGGAGGTTCTTTGTTTACATGCATACCCTATAAAACCCCACAGTTAGAGACCTCCCTACTACACATTTTGTCCGTCCTTTAAAACCCCACAGTTACAGACATCCCGGGGGCAATGACGCTTCCAGGTAGCAGGAACTCCCTTACCTCGCGTCATCCTGGGGGGTTGTCTCAGCCCCACGGCCCCACTGTCAGCGCCGCTGTCTTCCGCGCTCCTCCCGCCGAACGCCGCATTCGTTTTCCTCCCCACGGCTCCGCACTTCAGTGAACCGGGTGTAGGTTCCGCTCCTCCCGCTGAACGCCGCGTTACTTTTCCCTTCCCACTGCTGTCCGCCGCTCCTCCTCGCATGATGTCAGCACGTTAGCGCACCCGACGGCCGGCGCTACTTCCAAGGGACTACTTTATTTTCTAAGATATATTTTTTAAAGAACTTATTTTTGGGGGGGTATATAGCCTATGTCACTCTGCAGACCCTGCCAATTCCAATGATGTATTGGGTGTTTGGATTGGCGCTCTGGTTCCCGGGTTTACCCGCCTCAAAGGTTCCCACTTCTTACTTTATAATAGTAGTATAGATATAGATATCACGTAATAGTACTGGTCCGGCCTTGGTGCAGGGTTAATTGTTCTGAAGGTAACACACAGCAGTGTATGGACACTATCACATTAGTTTAAAGTTGTCCTGGCTCGTGAGTTGGCTGAAAGTCGACACTTTGACCCCTATATGTGTTACCTTCCAGTACTATTGCGTGATATTGATGTATATATGCCACACTACCCTGTCCTGGTCCACTACCCCCACTTCTTATTCACCATCACCATCCCATCCTCCATCATTTCAACATGAGCACCGTTCTCTTTTTTGCAAATGTTTCTAATACATTCAATTTCAAGGAGCCACTGTGTTGCTATTACTTATAAATTTAATCTAATGCAAATAAACTGCATACAATTAATTGCAACAGTGACTTCTAGAATCTTAATGGTGAATGCAATACAATTGTTTATGTTTTCAGCTATTTGTGCTTTTCGACCGCTTTTTGTATTGTACCCTAACATTGATGACCGCACCCCACTCTGACAATTGTTCCAGTGCCACTGCCATTTTCGACATGGCGTGGGGCAGGGCGGGGGGCGATAGCTCTAATGGCCATTTGCTTACATAAAATCTATATTGTGTATTTACACAGAATATACTCATACATTCCAGAACATTTTTCCTAGAGAGGTTTCTTTCCCTTTGTGATTTGTGGTTCATCTGTTCATATCCCGGCACATAACCCTCACTGAGCCCTCCAGTGTTTGGCACTTGTGTCTCAGGGCATTTGTCGCTAAAAGAATGTCGAGCTTTCTGACTCGTGACAGGTCTTTCTCACCCGCAGCTGCCCTGACCTCGGCATATTTACGGGTGCGAGTCACTCACGGTGAACGGCCATGACACATGGCACGTTCTCAAAAATGTTGTTTTTGCAGCAAATAATTCCAGAGATGTGTTAGACGCTTTGCATACTGTGACAGACACCTATTTCCAGGCACAGCTTTCTCTCCCATATGACGGGCCTGCTTACGCCTTGTGGCGCATTTAATTCAAGAAAGGGCAGCTTGGGTCATCTTGTTCTCACGGGGCCTTATTTATGAAGGCCTTGCGCCACCGGTGCGTCACTTTTTCCCATGTTAAAAGTGACGCACCGGCGGCGCAAGGCCTTCATAAATAAGGCCCCACGGTTCTCTGTCCGTTGGCAGCTGCAGCGGCTCCCCTGTGACTTTGGAAGATAATTCACATTTCTGACACAAAAGGCTCTACAATAGTACAACACGTTGCCTTTCTATCTTGGGCCCGACATTTGACTTCTTGAGCTTAACTTTTGAGCATGAGGGAGCTTTACTGAATTGAAAAGGTTCCCGCAATAACCCTGGGCTGGAGAGGGTTGAGTTGACCTGCGTGGGTGCCTAGAAGACTTTGACCCGGCTAGTGTGGCCGACTTTGAAGCTGGGAAACCAATTCGAGCTTGGCGGGAGGCTCAAGCATCCTGTGATTCTGGGCAAATCAATCACTTACAGCCTGATTCATCAAAGCCGAAATCGGCTCGCAAAGGGCCAGATTCTGAGAATCTGGCCCTTTGCGAGCGCTATTTTTGCATTTGGGATTCATCATCCCAAATGCAAAAATCGGTAATAGCGATTTCGCTATTTTGCGAGGAATTACATTTAAGGAATCTCTATTTGAGATTCCTTAAATGCAATTCATCAACCATTTTTAAATTGCTAATTCGCAATGTCGGGCCGCTATTTACCGAGAGGTCAGACCTCTCGGTAAATAGCAAAAACTTAGAAAAATGCTTTTAAAAGCATTTTTCTAAGTTGCATGTTGCACACACACATGTCCTTTGGACATGTGTGTGCGCAACACCTGTTTCAATTTGCATTTAAGGGGTGCTACAGGCACCCTTTAAATCGCTATCTTATTTGCGAGTAGCAAATTGCTAATTGCAAATAAGGAATACTCCCCATTCATTCCTATGGGCCTTTTGGCCCATAGGAATGAATGGGGAGTTATTCCTTATTTGCGATTAGCAATTTGCTACTCGCAAATAAGGAATGTGTAGGAATCGCTATTTATTTAGCAATTCCTACATGAATACCGTTTTGCGAGTCCTTAATAGCGATTCGCTATGAATCGCTATTAGGGGCTCGCAAAACGGCCCGTTGATGAATAAGGCTGTTAATCTACCCGCTTCTTAAAAAAAAAGATTTTTAAATGAATTGTGTCAATTGTAACGCAACTGTTGCTCATGATGCCTTCGGCCCGAGTTCGCTCTAATACCTTCGGGTCAAGTTCGCTCTATAAATACAAATATAAAAAATTTAAAAAAAGAACGTAAGCAGGCTCGAACCACGGCGTTGTGAACAGACAGCGATGAGCAGAGCAGTAACTATTCAGGGAATCAAGAAGATGTTGCATGGCCGAGGCAATAAACGCCAGCCCCATATCAGAGAGGACCTTCAAAGTCAAACAAAGGGCCAGATGTAGGTGGCCCTTTACCGGTCGGTAACGGCCGTTTTTGGCCGCTACCAACCGGTAAATGGGTATTTGGTATGTAGGGGGCCATTTTTACAGATTCGGTAAATATACAGAATCGGTAAATTTACCGATTCTATAAAATACCGAATCGGTAAATTTACCGATTCGGTAAAGGCCAGATGTAGATGGGACTCTTCAGAGTCCCAAAGGCCTTACAGAATCGGTATTTTACCACCCAATCCAATTGGGTGGTGAAATACCGAATCCAGGTGTGCATGCACATGTGTGCATGCACACCTAGCCATGTGACAGACAGACGTGCCCTTAGGGCATGTCTTTGTGCCACATGGCACACATGCCTGTATTTGGGGTGCTAGAGGGTGTCAAAGTGACACCCCCTGCACCCTTGCAGGATTCGGTATTTACTGAATCGGTAAATACCGATTCGGTATTGCCCATTGATTCCTATGGGCTTCAGAGCCCATAGGAATCAATGGGCATTACCGAATCGGTATTTACAGAATCGGTAAATACCGAATCTTAACGATTCGATATTTACCGATTCTGAAATACCTACATCCCCCCCCCTCTATTTTACCACTTCTTAAATACCGAATCGGTAAAATTCGGTATTTAAGAAGTGGTAAAAAAGAATTACCTACATCTAGCCCAAAATGTGTACTTCTGGGACACCGAAGACATTACAGAATTATCACCAGGCGCCACCTTGTGGTATTAGTTATGTTACTGGCATCCTAGTTAGTAAAAGACGCAGGCTTGGTTTTAGACCAGTTAGAGACTTCCCTACTACACATTTTGTCTGTCCTTTAAAACCCCACAGTTACAGACCTCCCGGGGGCAATGACGCTTCCAGGTAGCAGGAACTCCCTCACCTCGCGTCATCCTGGGGGGCCGTCTCAGCCCCACGGCGCCGCTGTCTTCCGCGCTCCTCCCGCCGCATTCATTTTCCTCCCCACGGCTCCGCACTTCAGTCCCCACTGCTGTCTGCCGCTCCTCCTCGCATGATGTCAGCACGTTAGCGCACCCGACGGCCGGCGCTACTTCCAAGGGACTACTTTTTTTTCTAAGGTATATTTTTTAAAGAACGTATTTTTTGGGGGGTATATAGCCTATGTCACTCTGCAGACCCTGCCAATTCCAATGATGTATTGGGTGTTTGGATTGGCGCTCTGGTTCCCGAGTTTACCCGCCTCAAAGGGTCCCACTTCTTACTTTATAATAGTAGTATAGATAAGGGCATGAATCGGGAAAATTACACTAGGGTCCTAAAACCCTATACAACACAACAAGGCAACTACAGCCAACGCCAACTCAGTGCAGAGTTTAGGAGAATTTATTAACAAGTCAGAAATCTGTCTAGGTGCTTTTGTGCCACTCAAGGTCACATTTTGGATTGGCAGAGGATATACTTTTTTTCCAGTGCTAGGCAAAAACACACAATACCTGAGGTTTGGGCAAAAAGTGCACACTCCCACCCTCAGTGGATATTAAAAGAATGTCTCTAGAAGTCCTGTGGTTAACAACGCTCCGGTGATTACCACAGTTGTACTCGGCCTCCAATACTTTTCAAAAATCTGTAGAAATCATTAACGTGTAATATACATTTACTGCAATCTTAAATTTAAATAAATAAACTCCAATGCGTTTGATAAGGAGACGAGTGTTCCGATTTTAAAGCTGGCAGTACATCTGCTTTTATCTTTTTTTTTTTCCAATGTGAAAATATCAGTTAAAAGTCCACTGTGGGATTCATAAATCAGAAAAAATCACTACAGCCCAGTAATCCAACCAATTGCAAGCCTTGTGGACTTCTTCTGTTGCAGTTTCTTTTAATTGAAGCTCGCAGAAAGTTTATGTTGGTGGGGGAGGAGGGAAGGGGGCAAGTTTTACTTTAGCTGTAAGAGGCTTTTGCCAAATGGGCAGGCTGGCGTCTGAGCGCGTTCATGTGGCATAAAGCTTGCGTTCATGTGCACATGAACGCAAGTTTTAGGCCTCATGAAGGCAACCTTTAGGCCAGTGGGTCGCACTTTGAAAAACCCCTTACTATAGATCAAGCAAGCAACAGCGAAAGGGCTGTTCTAGCTCGACCCAAACAATCCCGGGCGTTTTGGGCATAAGCCCTGTATTCCTGGGACTGCCTGTCAATCACGTCACAGGCGGCAAGCAATACCCCTGTGACGAGATGGGAATGGGTGCAGCTCGCAGCCTCTGAATGAACTGATTGCATGTGACCGGAGGTCACACATTTACAGCTCAGACATGAAAGAGATCATGAGGGCGGTAGAGTGAGGGCGGTAGAGTGGTAGAGTGAGGGAAGTAGAGTGAGGGAAGTAGAGTGAGGGAGGTAGAGTGGTAGAGTGAGGGCGGTAGAGTGAGGGCGGTAGAGTGGTAGAGTGAGGGCAGTAGAGTGGTTGAGTGAGGGAAGTAGAGTGAGGGCGGTAGAGTGGTAGAGTGAGGGAAGTAGAGTGAGGGCGGTAGAGTGGTAGAGTGAGGGAAGTAGAGTGAGGGCGGTAGAGTGGTAGAGTGAGGGAAGTAGAGTGGTAGAGTGAGGGCGGTAGAGTGAGGGAAGTAGAGTGAGGGCGGTAGAGTGGTAGAGTGAGGGAGGTAGAGTGATAGAGTGAGGGCGGTAGAGTGAGGGCGGTAGAGTGGTAGAGTGAGGGCGGTAGAGTGGTAGAGTGAGGGCAGTAGAGTGAGGGAGGTAGAGTGGTAGAGTGAGGGAGGTAGAGTGGTAGAGTGAGGGAAGTAGAGTGAGGGAAGTAGAGTGAGGGAGGTAGAGTGGTAGAGTGAGGGAAGTAGAGTGAGGGCGGTAGAGTGGTAGAGTGAGGGAGGTAGAGTGGTAGAGTGAGGGAAGTAGAGTGAGGGAAGTAGAGTGAGGGAGGTAGAGTGGTAGAGTGAGGGAAGTAGAGTGAGGGCGGTAGAGTGGTAGAGTGAGGGAGGTAGAGTGGTAGAGTGAGGGAAGTAGAGTGAGGGAAGTAGAGTGAGGGCGGTAGAGTGGTAGAGTGAGGGAAGTAGAGTGAGAGCGGTAGAGTGAGGGAGGTAGAGTGGTAGAGTGAGGGAAGTAGAGTGAGGGCAGTAGAGTGATAGAGTGAGGGAGGTAGAGTGGTAGAGTGAGGGCGGTAGAGTGAGGGCGGTAGAGTGGTAGAGTGAGGGAGGTAGAGTGGTAGAGTGAGGGCAGTAGAGTGAGGGAGGTAGAGTGGTAGAGTGAGGGAGGTAGAGTGGTAGAGTGAGGGAAGTAGAGTGAGGGAAGTAGAGTGAGGGAGGTAGAGTGGTAGAGTGAGGGCGGTAGAGTGAGGGCGGTAGAGTGGTAGAGTGAGGGAGGTAGAGTGGTTGAGTGAGGGAAGTAGAGTGAGGGCGGTAGAGTGGTAGAGTGAGGGAAGTAGAGTGAGGGCGGTAGAGTGGTAGAGTGAGGGCGGTAGAGTGAGGGAAGTAGAGTGAGGGCGGTAGAGTGGTAGAGTGAGGGCGGTAGAGTGAGGGAAGTAGAGTGAGGGAAGTAGAGTGGTAGAGTGAGGGCGGTAGAGTGAGGGAAGTAGAGTGAGGGCGGTAGAGTGGTAGAGTGAGGGCGGTAGAGTGGTAGAGTGAGGGCGGTAGAGTGAGGGCGGTAGAGTGGTAGAGTGAGGGCGGTAGAGTGGTAGAGTGAGGGCGGTAGAGTGAGGGTGGTAGAGTGGTAGAGTGAGGGCAGTAGAGTGGTTGAGTGAGGGAAGTAGAGTGAGGGCGGTAGAGTGGTAGAGTGAGGGAAGTAGAGTGAGGGCGGTAGAGTGGTAGAGTGAGGGAAGTAGAGTGAGAGCGGTAGAGTGAGGGAGGTAGAGTGAGGGCGGTAGAGTGGTAGAGTGAGGGAAGTAGAGTGGTAGAGTGAGGGCGGTAGAGTGAGGGTGGTAGAGTGGTAGAGTGAGGGCAGTAGAGTGGTTGAGTGAGGGAAGTAGAGTGAGGGTGGTAGAGTGGTAGAGTGAGGGAAGTAGAGTGAGGGCGGTAGAGTGGTAGAGTGAGGGAAGTAGAGTGAGAGCGGTAGAGTGAGGGAGGTAGAGTGGTAGAGTGAGGGAAGTAGAGTGAGGGCGGTAGAGTGATAGAGTGAGGGAGGTAGAGTGGTAGAGTGAGGGCGGTAGAGTGAGGGCGGTAGAGTGAGGGAAGTAGAGTGAGGGCGGTAGAGTGGTAGAGTGAGGGCGGTAGAGTGGTAGAGTGAGGGCGGTAGAGTGAGGGTGGTAGAGTGGTAGAGTGAGGGAAGTAGAGTGAGGGAAGTAGAGTGAGGGAGGTAGAGTGGTAGAGTGAGGGAGGTAGAGTGGTAGAGTGAGGGAGGTAGAGTGGTAGAGTGAGGGCGGTAGAGTGAGGGCGGTAGAGTGGTAGAGTGAGGGAGGTAGAGTGGTAGAGTGAGGGCGGTAGAGTGAGGGAAGTAGAGTGAGGGCGGTAGAGTGGTAGAGTGAGGGCGGTAGAGTGGTAGAGTGAGGGCGGTAGAGTGAGGGTGGTAGAGTGGTAGAGTGAGGGAAGTAGAGTGAGGGAAGTAGAGTGAGGGAGGTAGAGTGGTAGAGTGAGGGAGGTAGAGTGGTAGAGTGAGGGAAGTAGAGTGAGGGCAGTAGAGTGGTAGAGTGAGGGAGGTAGAGTGGTAGAGTGGTAGAGTGAGGGCGGTAGAGTGAGGGCGGTAGAGTGGTAGAGTGAGGGCGGTAGAGTGAGGGAAGTAGAGTGAGGGCGGTAGAGTGGTAGAGTGAGGGCGGTAGAGTGAGGGAAGTAGAGTGAGGGCGGTAGAGTGGTAGAGTGAGGGAGGTAGAGTGGTAGAGTGAGGGCGGTAGAGTGAGGGAAGTAGAGTGAGGGCGGTAGAGTGGTAGAGTGAGGGAGGTAGAGTGGTAGAGTGAGGGCGGTAGAGTGAGGGTGGTAGAGTGGTAGAGTGAGGGCAGTAGAGTGGTTGAGTGAGGGAAGTAGAGTGAGGGCGGTAGAGTGGTAGAGTGAGGGAGGTAGAGTGGTAGAGTGAGGGAAGTAGAGTGAGGGCGGTAGAGTGGTAGAGTGAGGGAGGTAGAGTGGTAGAGTGAGGGAGGTAGAGTGGTAGAGTGAGGGAGGTAGAGTGGTAGAGTGAGGGAAGTAGAGTGAGGGAAGTAGAGTGAGGGAGGTAGAGTGGTAGAGTGAGGGAGGTAGAGTGGTAGAGTGAGGGCGGTAGAGTGGTAGAGTGAGGGAGGTAGAGTGGTAGAGTGAGGGCGGTAGAGTGAGGGAAGTAGAGTGAGGGCGGTAGAGTGGTAGAGTGAGGGCGGTAGAGTGGTAGAGTGAGGGCGGTAGAGTGAGGGTGGTAGAGTGGTAGAGTGAGGGCAGTAGAGTGGTTGAGTGAGGGAAGTAGAGTGAGGGCGGTAGAGTGGTAGAGTGAGGGAGGTAGAGTGGTAGAGTGAGGGAAGTAGAGTGAGGGCGGTAGAGTGGTAGAGTGAGGGAAGTAGAGTGAGGGCGGTAGAGTGGTAGAGTGAGGGAGGTAGAGTGGTAGAGTGAGGGAAGTAGAGTGAGGGCGGTAGAGTGATAGAGTGAGGGAGGTAGAGTGGTAGAGTGAGGGCGGTAGAGTGAGGGCGGTAGAGTGAGGGAAGTAGAGTGAGGGCGGTAGAGTGGTAGAGTGAGGGAGGTAGAGTGGTAGAGTGAGGGCAGTATAGTGAGGGAAGTAGAGTGAGGGCGGTAGAGTGGTAGAGTGAGGGCGGTAGAGTGGTAGAGTGAGGGCGGTAGAGTGAGGGTGGTAGAGTGGTAGAGTGAGGGCAGTAGAGTGAGGGAAGTAGAGTGAGGGCGGTAGAGTGGTAGAGTGAGGGCGGTAGAGTGGTAGAGTGAGGGCGGTAGAGTGAGGGTGGTAGAGTGGTAGAGTGAGGGAAGTAGAGTGAGGGAAGTAGAGTGAGGGAGGTAGAGTGGTAGAGTGAGGGAGGTAGAGTGGTAGAGTGAGGGAAGTAGAGTGAGGGCAGTAGAGTGGTAGAGTGAGGGAGGTAGAGTGGTAGAGTGGTAGAGTGAGGGCGGTAGAGTGAGGGCGGTAGAGTGGTAGAGTGAGGGAGGTAGAGTGGTAGAGTGAGGGCGGTAGAGTGAGGGAAGTAGAGTGAGGGCGGTAGAGTGGTAGAGTGAGGGCGGTAGAGTGGTAGAGTGAGGGCGGTAGAGTGAGGGTGGTAGAGTGGTAGAGTGAGGGCAGTAGAGTGGTTGAGTGAGGGAAGTAGAGTGAGGGCGGTAGAGTGGTAGAGTGAGGGAGGTAGAGTGGTAGAGTGAGGGAAGTAGAGTGAGGGCGGTAGAGTGGTAGAGTGAGGGAGGTAGAGTGGTAGAGTGAGGGAAGTAGAGTGAGGGCGGTAGAGTGATAGAGTGAGGGAGGTAGAGTGGTAGAGTGAGGGCGGTAGAGTGAGGGCGGTAGAGTGGTAGAGTGAGGGCGGTAGAGTGGTAGAGTGAGGGCGGTAGAGTGAGGGTGGTAGAGTGGTAGAGTGAGGGCAGTAGAGTGGTTGAGTGAGGGAAGTAGAGTGAGGGCGGTAGAGTGAGGGCGGTAGAGTGGTAGAGTGAGGGAGGTAGAGTGGTAGAGTGAAGGCGGTAGAGTGGTAGAGTGAGGGAAGTAGAGTGAGAGCGGTAGAGTGAGGGCGGTAGAGTGGTAGAGTGAGGGAAGTAGAGTGAGGGTGGTAGAGTGGTAGAGTGAGGGAGGTAGAGTGAGGGCGGTAGAGTGGTAGAGTGAGGGCGGTAGAGTGGTAGAGTGAGGGCGGTAGAGTGGTAGAGTGAGGGCGGTAGAGTGGTAGAGTGAGGGCGGTAGAGTGGTAGAGTGAGGGCGGTAGAGTGGTAGAGTGAGGGCGGTAGAGTGGTAGAGTGAGGGAGGTAGAGTGGTAGAGTGAGGGAAGTAGAGTGAGGGCGGTAGAGTGGTAGAGTGAGGGAGGTAGAGTGAGGGCGGTAGAGTGGTAGAGTGAGGGCGGTAGAGTGGTAGAGTGAGGGCGGTAGAGTGGTAGAGTGAGGGCGGTAGAGTGGTAGAGTGAGGGCGGTAGAGTGAGGGAAGTAGAGTGAGGGCGGTAGAGTGGTAGAGTGAGGGCAGTAGAGTGGTAGAGTGAGGGCGGTAGAGTGAGGGTGGTAGAGTGGTAGAGTGAGGGCAGTAGAGTGGTTGAGTGAGGGAAGTAGAGTGAGGGCGGGAGAGTGAGGGCGGTAGAGTGGTAGAGTGAGGGAGGTAGAGTGGTAGAGTGAGGGCGGTAGAGTGGTAGAGTGAGGGAGGTAGAGTGAGAGCGGGAGAGTGAGGGCTGTAGAGTGGTAGAGTGAGGGAAGTAGAGTGAGGGCGGTAGAGTGAGGGAGGTAGAGTGGTAGAGTGAGGGAAGTAGAGTGAGGGAGGTAGAGTGGTAGAGTGAGGGCGGTAGAGTGGTAGAGTGAGGGAGGTAGAGTGGTAGAGTGAGGGAGGTAGAGTGGTAGAGTGAGGGCGGTAGAGTGAGGGAAGTAGAGTGAGGGCGGTAGAGTTGTAGAGTGAGGGAGGTAGAGTGATAGAGTGAGGGCGGTAGAGTGAGGGCGGTAGAGTGGTAGTGTGAGGGCGGTAGAGTGGTAGAGTGAGGGCGGTAGAGTGAGGGTGGTAGAGTGGTAGAGTGAGGGCAGTAGAGTGATAGAGTGAGGGCGGTAGAGTGAGGGCGGTAGAGTGATAGAGTGAGGGCGGTAGAGTGGTAGAGTGAGAGAAGTAGAGTGAGAGCGGTAGAGTGAGGGCGGTAGAGTGGTAGAGTGAGGGAAGTAGAGTGAGGGCGGTAGAGTGGTAGAGTGAGGGAGGTAGAGTGGTAGAGTGAGGGAAGTAGAGTGAGGGCGGTAGAGTGGTAGAGTGAGGGAGGTAGAGTGGTAGAGTGAGGGCGGTAGAGTGGTAGAGTGAGGGAGGTAGAGTGGTAGAGTGAGGGAGGTAGAGTGGTAGAGTGAGGGCGGTAGAGTGAGGGAAGTAGAGTGAGGGCGGTAGAGTGGTAGAGTGAGGGAGGTAGAGTGATAGAGTGAGGGCGGTAGAGTGAGGGCAGTAGAGTGGTAGAGTGAGGGAGGTAGAGTGGTAGAGTGAGGGCGGTAGAGTGGTAGAGGGAGGGCGGTAGAGTGGTAGAGTGAGGGCGGTAGAGTGAGGGAAGTAGAGTGAGGGCGGTAGAGTGGTAGAGTGAGGGAGGTAGAGTGATAGAGTGAGGGCGGTAGAGTGAGGGCGGTAGAGTGGTAGAGTGAGGGCGGTAGAGTGGTAGAGTGAGGGCAGTAGAGTGAGGGCGGTAGAGTGGTAGAGTGAGGGCGGTAGAGTGGTTGAGTGAGGGAAGTAGAGTGAGGGCGGTAGAGTGAGGGCGGTAGAGTGGTAGAGTGAGGGAGGTAGAGTGGTAGAGTGAGGGCAGTAGAGTGGTAGAGTGAGGGAGGTAGAGTGGTAGAGTGAGGGAGGTAGAGTGAGGGCGGTAGAGTGGTAGAGTGAGGGCGCTAGAGTGGTAGAGTGAGGGAAGTAGAGTGAGGGCGGTAGAGTGAGGGCGGTAGAGTGGTAGAGTGAGGGAGGTAGAGTGGTAGAGTGAGGGCAGTAGAGTGGTAGAGTGAGGGAGGTAGTGTGGTAGAGTGAGGGCGGTAGAGTGAGGGCGGTAGAGTGGTAGAGTGAGGGCGCTAGAGTGGTAGAGTGAGGGAAGTAGAGTGAGGGCGGTAGAGTGAGGGCGGTAGAGTAGTAGAGTGAGGGAGGTAGAGTGGTAGAGTGAGGGCGGTAGAGTAGTAGAGTGAGGGAGGTAGAGTGGTAGAGTGAGGGCGGTAGAGTGAGGGCGGTAGAGTAGTAGAGTGAGGGCGGTAGAGTGGTAGAGTGAGGGCGGTAGAGTGGTAGAGTGAGGGAAGTTGAGTGAGGGTGGTAGAGTGAGGGAGGTAGAGTGGTAGAGTGAGGGCGGTAGAGTAAGGGCACATTTACAGCTCAGACACGAAAGAGGTCATGAGCAGAGAATTAGAAGGGCGACCAATTCTACGAAAGCCATGTCACACCTACCAGGAAGGCATTTTAAAAAGCAAAGCATATGTTTAAATGCATGTCACTGGAACATCATAGCTATGTTAATGTATACTCAGACAACAGGTGAAGAAATGTAACGGGGGAGCGAAAGCCAACCTGCTGTGCTCCAGGACACTTCTCAAAATGAACTTTTCTTTCCCTTCGACTCACGTTAGGCCATATATTTGTGTGGTTTGCTTATTTGGGGTGGCATCTGGTGCACGTTTCGCTCTTGCTCACTGTGAGAAATCTGTTGCTGAAACTGTTTCAGATGTATTACATTTCAAAAGAGCGCAGGACTTCGCTCAGGATTTAGTTTTCGTTGTATGGAATATTCATTTGGCACATGTGAGTCATTTTGAAACTGTCCTACAATATATTACTTTAGTCATAAGTTGTTCCATGTAAATCTGGTTTGGGGCTGTTTCTGTCTGTTACGGGCAATTTCGACCTTTCAGCAAGATTCGCGTGTTAGTGAGAAACATTAATTGAGCACTGTGCCCGACACACAACATTTTGTTGTAAAATGTGCCATTCAGAGTATCAATCAATCAATCAATCATATCATTTGTAAAGCGCACTACTCACCCGTGAGGGTCTCAAGGCGCTGGGGAATGCTGCTACTGCTCGAAAAGCCAGGTCTTGAGGAGTTTTCTGAAGGTCAGCAGTTCTTGGGTCTGCCGTAGGTGGATGGGGAGGGTGTTCCAGATCTTGGCGGCGAGGTGGGAGAACGATCTGCTGCCTGAGGTTGCTCTTCGGAAGCGAGGGACTGTAGCGAGGGCGCGGTCGGCAGAGCGGAGCTGGCGGGTGGGGGTGTAGAAGCTGAGTCGTCTGTTGAGGTACGTTGGTCTGGTG
This sequence comes from Lissotriton helveticus, assembly GCF_964261635.1. NCBI lineage: Eukaryota > Metazoa > Chordata > Amphibia > Caudata > Salamandridae > Lissotriton > Lissotriton helveticus. The sequence goes on along the minus strand of NC_136071.1, from coordinate 1,201,774,221 downwards.
TTGTGGAGTGCCTTGTGTGCGTCGGTGAGGAACTTGAAGGTTATCCTCTTGTTGACCGGGAGCCAGTGCAGATCTCTCAGGTGGGGTGTGATGTGTCTGTGGCGAGGGATGTTGAGGATCAGGCGTGCAGAGGAGTTCTGGATGCGTTGGAGCCGTCTCAGGCCGAGGCTCCTGCGTAGAGGGCGTTTCCATAGTATGCAACTCGTTTTTCATTAGACTCATTTCCCATCTCTACCGAAATCAAAACCACTTACAAGCAGGTTGAAAATGGGGTTTTATTACCTTAGGCACACAACAAGTGAGCGCGCATAAGTTGTGATCATTAAGGAAAACCCCTTGCAGGACACCTATTGTCAGCGCTTTAATTGGAACTATAAGAGTGCTAGGACTCTCTGTCCAGAATAATTTTTTTTTTTTTCTTGAGAAGTGTTGGTACGCTCCAATTAAATGTACTGAAGTATCGAGAAGTGCAGGTTCTCAGAGCACCTAATGCACATTTAAATGACTCTGCTCTGGAGCCGGCAAGGAAGCAGCCGGGTCCGGCGGGGTGTATGAGCTTTTCTCTGTGTATAGCTTGTGTAAAACGTTTGCTGCCCCAAATTACGAATGCACACAGAGCCTGATCGCCTCCTAGTGCCTTGTGTCTGTAAAGTATAGAACGCTGTGCCTGCCCCTGAGGTGTGTGCACTTCTCTCATGGTGCTTGCTGATGGCAGATGGCCTAGTTTGCTGTTTTAAGAGCAGGGCATTCAGTTAATCAAGTGGGTTTAATTTTGAGGAGTGGGACATGGCAGACAGTGCGCTGACACAATTCATGTGATCAGAAAATGCACATAAAAAAATATAATAAATTCTTGCCTTACTGATATAGCATAGAAGACTTAGATTTGACTTACGAATTTAATGTGTGTTCAAAAGCGTTCTGACACTCAGCGTCACAACATAAACAAGCTCTCGGCATTGCTGTGGCGGGGGAGCGCATTCCTCTGAAGTCTGATGCCGAGGCATGGTGTGGGATGTGGCTGGCGATGAGCTATCGGCATTCCTGTGGCGAGGGCGGGGGAGTGCATTCCTTTGAATTCTGATGCCGAGGCATGGTGTGCACGCGCCTGGCTCACATGAATTCTACGCGATCCGCAGTTGGGTAGACTTTTCGAAACCCTTACTATAAATCTCGCCCACCATCCCTACGGGATGGAATAGCCGAGATCTAAAAACCCTGTAGGGAATCGTATGGCTCTATTTTCTGTTAATCTCTGATTGCAATTGAGACTTTTGTGATTCTAGTGAAAGTGAAGTGAGTTGCTGCATAGATATATCTTGGTTAGTTGTAGTGTTATACATCCAAGGACTGGGTGCTTGAGAACTCGTTTGGGTGGAATATGACTGCAGAATTGGACGAACTACTAACGTTTCACGAGATCTCAAGGTTTACATCCTCAGATCTTGGATAAATGGATTAATTTTTGAAGCTGAAGTAGTGATATTTGGTGTCCATTCGGCCACGGCCATCACCTGATCAGAGACTATTCTGTGAGAGTGATATTGGAAGGTATTTAATAACCTAAAAGTGTCTGTGATAAATGATATCGATTATCCTTCTCAATCCAAATAACTGACTAACATGTCCCCACTCAAATTACTTTCATATATCACTATACTAATTCACCACTAATCCTTTATGGGTCCTGGAGTAGCATGCTGCTCGCCGGCAAAGCGCCTCAACACCCCATCAGGGGTAGCAAGTGCAATATAAATGCAAACCTTTTTCCCTCTATTCCCCCACTATCCTTTCTCAATTCTATTAGATGACTAACATGTCTACTATTCAAATTACTTTCATATTGTAACTATACTAATTCACCACTAAACCTTCATGGCTTCCAGAGTAGTGTAATACCTCTACTATCCTTTCTCAATCCAATTAACTGACTAACATGTCCACCACTAAAATGACTTTCATATTTTCACTATACTAATTCACCGCTAATCCTTTATGAGTTCCAGAGTGGCATGCTACTCGCAGAAAAAGCTCTTCAACACCCCATCAGGGGTAACAAGCACTATATAAATGCAAACCTTTTTCACTCTTCTATCCCTCCACTATCCTTCTTAATCTATATAACTGAATAACCTATCCACGGATCACTGACATAATATAGAATACCAAAATATAGACTTACCAAAATATCGACAAAAAAATATAGAATGCAAAAATATCGAATTTCTATCCACAAACAGGTAAGTACAATAATATCGAATCAAAAATATTGTTGTAAAAATTTAAGGGGCCGATTATGATAGCGGTTTTCCCGCATCCTCCGGGCAGGCGGAAGCCACCGCCAGCCCGGAGGATGCGGGAAAACTGCTGTGGAGCCTCAAAAGACCCACCGCCATATTAGGATGGCGGTGGGTCTTGAAATCCGTCCGCAGATTTTCCGCCGCGGTCGCCTTCCGACCGCGGCGGAAAAGCTCTAACATGGCTGGCGGTGTCTATCAGACACCGCCAGCCATATTAGGATGGAGGAAATCATATGCTTTTCCACGACGGCTTTTCTGCCGTGGAAAAGCATACGGACATTCACTTCGGGGCCCGTTGCTGGCCCCCTTGGTGAAGGGTGGGTGGGGGGTGCACATGGGGGGTACCTATGGTACCCCCCTGCATTTGCGTGCACAAAGCAGCAGGCACCGCGCGGTGCCTGCCGCTTTGTGCACGCAAATGCGATGCATGCATTTTTAACATTGCGGCGGGTGCAGCTTGAAGCTGCTCCCGCCGCAATGTTAAAGATATAGGATGTGACCGCCACCCTGGCGGTCACATCCTAATCTGCACGGAGGGAACAGCGCAGCCCATGCGGACGTTCCCTCCTCCTCTGGGGTCGCGGACGGACTTAAGTCCGTCCGCGATACTAATCGACCCCATAGTTAGTCAAAATATCGCATTTTTTTAATGTCTTAAAAGTAATTGAAAATTAATGAAATAATAAATATAAATAACTTAAACATACTTAAAATACTTAAATAACCTTAAAATTAATAAATAATTAATGTAAATTAAAAAAAACATACAATTTTATTTTTTAATACATAAATATATATTTACGTAATATTAATAAAACATATACAATATTTTTACCGTAGGATAGCGGAACGATAACATTTACTATTACCACTCTAGTGAGTGCAACAGTGGGGAAAGCGTTGGATAGCGTAGGAGTAAAAATTACTATTTCCACTCCAGTGACTGCAACAGTAGGGAAAGCGTTGGATAGCGAGAGGGTAAAAATTACTATTCCCACTCCAGAGAGTGCAACAGTAGGGAAAGCGTTGGATAGCGTAGGGGTAAATATTACTATTCCCCCTCCAGAGAGTGCAACAGTAGAGAAAGCGTTAGTTAGCGTAGGGGTAAAAAATACTATTCCCACTCCAGTGAGTGCAACAGTAGGGAAAGCGTTGGATAGCGTAGAGGTAAAAATTACTATTTCCACCCAAGAGAGTGCAACAGTAGGGAAAGCGTTGGATAGCGTAGAGGTATAAATTACTATTCCCACTCCACAGAGTGCAACAGTAGGGAAAGCGTTGGATAGTGGGAGGGTAAACATTACTATTCCCACTCCAGTGAGTGCAACAGTAGGGAAAGCGTTGGATAGGGGGAGGGTAAGAACTACTATTCCCACTCCAGTGAGTGCAACAGTAGGGAAAGCGTTGGATAGCGTAGGGGTAAAAATTACTATTCCCACTCCAGTGAGTGCAACAGTAGGGAAAGCGTTGGATAGCAGGAGGGTAAAAATGACTATTCCCACTCCACAGAGTGCAACAGTAGGGAAAGCGTTGGATAGCGTAGGGGTAAAAATTACTATTCCCACTCCAGTGAGTGCAACAGTAGTGAAAGCGTTGGATAGCGGGAGGGTAAAATTTACTATTCCCACTCCAGAGAGTGCAACAGTAGGGAAAGCGTTGGATAGCGTAGGGGTAAAACTTACTATTCCCACTCCAGTGAGTTTAACAGTAGGGAAAGTAATGATTTAATATATTAATAAAAATTAATTAAATATCAATACCAATAAAACATTATTCAAAATTAATTACCAATTTAATTTTATGTAATAATTCATTAGAAATACAAATAAATATTAGTTATTAAAAATCAATTACCTATTCATAATTAATTAACAACTAATTAATTTTCAATAACAAAAACTAATTATTTATACAAATTAATAAAAAATTAATAATTAATTAACAGTAAATTAATTATCAATACACAAAAAGTATTTTTAATATGCAGTTAATTACAATTACATTACTTCCCACCCTATTCCCCTATAAACCCACAACCTGCTACGGAAAATAAATTAATACAATTATCATAATTATCAAAGAATTACCAATTAAAAATGTATTAACAATAAATAAAAAATCAATACCAATAAATAAATAAAAAATATTTACTTAATTACAATTAAATTACTTCCCACCCTATTCCGCTATAAACCCACAACCGCTACGGAAAATAAATTAATAAAATTGACATAGTTATCAATTAATCAATTAATAAAAATGAATTACCAATTAATAAAAAATAATTACCAATTAAAAAATAATAAACAATAAATTCAAAATGAATACCAATAAATATATGCAAATATTTAATTAATTACAATTAAATTACTTTTCACCCTATTCCCCTATAAACCCACAACCCGCTACAGAATTAAATTACGCAAAAATTAAATTACATAAAATTCATTACTTTAAAAAAATTAAACATACATTACAAAAATAATATACATTTTTCACACATATACTAACATGCAAATCACTTAAAAAAATTCGATATTATTAAAAATTCGATATATTTTAATGCCTATATCATATACTTCGATATTTTGACTTCGATATTTTGACAATCGATATTACTTACCTTCAAATCGATATTTTTAACCACTATATTGTATCCATTCGATATTTTGTCCATTCTATATTTTTTACTTCGATATTATGTCCATTCTATATTTTTGATTCGATATTGTGTCTTGTTACCCCTATCCACCACTCAAATTACTTTCATATTTCACTATACTAATTCATGACTAATAATTTATGGTTTCCGGAGTAGTGTGCTACTCGTCGAAAAAGCGCTTTGAAGCCTCATCAGTGGTAGTAAGCACTAAATATATGTAATTACAATACAATATTGAATATTGTTGGTTTTTATCCAGCTTGTGAATCCAGTAAATTAACTGCATCCCAAACTAGAGAACCATCGGCGCACAGACGAGGAGGCAGCTCTCCTGTCAACAGTGAATCTTGAATATCAGCAGGGTTACTGAAAATCAACAACTTAACTGTCCTAAGTGGTAATAAACCCATATATTTACATGCCGCCCACGCACCAAGCCCGAAAGCTCGAGTCACCTACAGCTTTAACACTAGCATTGTCGAAGAGAGCAGTTCTTTTTTTAATTTTGTTTACAAGTGAACATGATTTTACATTCGTTGGTGAGTCTGTGGGAGAAGAGGGGAAAGCTGGCCAGCACCTTGTCACCCCTGCCTGACACTCCTTTCACTGGCTTTGGGTGAATCAATAGGTCCCAGTTACCTTTGATTCTATGGGCCCTTTACAGTCCTTGCTCACCCCTCAGGTGTCTCAGCCTTACCTTACATGGACTGGAGCCGTCTTAAGACGAGAGCTCTGCTGTGCAAAGTGCCCACCCTACTGACACAGGTCACCGGGCGCTGGTCCCCTGACTCTGGAGCGCCCCTAGTGATTCACTCACATAGCCCACCCTATGGACACAGGTCACCGGACGCTGGTCCTCTGGCTCCAGAGCACCCCTATTGATTCACTCACCTAGCCCACCCTATGGACACAGGTCACTGGGCACTGGCCCCCTGACTCCGGAGCACCCCTAGTGATTCACTCACATAGCCCACCCTATGGACACAGGTCACCGGGCACTGGTCCCCTGGCTCCAGAGCACCCCTATTGATTCACTCACCTAGCCCACCCTATGGACACAGGTCACCGGGCGCTGGTCCCCTGGCTCTGGAGCGCCCCTAGTGATTCACTCACATAGCCCACCCTATGGACACAGGTCACCGGGCGCTGGTCCCCTGGCTCCAGAGCACCCCTATTGATTCACTCACCTAGCCCACCCTATGGACACAGGTCACTGGGCACTGGCCCCCTGGCTCCGGAGCACCCCTAGTGATTCACTCACATAGCCCACCCTATGGACACAGGTCACCGGGCGCTGGTCCCCTGGCTCCAGAGCACCCCTATTGATTCACTCACCTAGCCCACCCTATGGACACAGGTCACCGGGCGCTGGTCCCCTGGCTCTGGAGCGCCCCTAGTGATTCACTCACATAGCCCACCCTATGGACACAGGTCACCGGGCGCTGGTCCCCTGGCTCCGGAGCACCCCTAGTGATTCACTCACCTAGCCCACCCTATGGACACAGGTCACCGGGCACTGGTCCCCTGGCTCCGGAGCACCCCTAGTGATTCACTCTCCTAGCCCACCCTACGGATACAGGTCACCGGGCGCTGGTCCCCTGGCTCCGGAGCACCCCTAGTGATTCACTCACCTAGCCCACCCTATGGACACAGGTCACCGGGCACTGGTCCCCTGGCTCCGGAGCACCCCTAGTGATTCACTCTCCTAGCCCACCCTATGAACACAGGTCACCGGGCGCTGGTCCCCTGGCTCCGGAGCGCCCGTAGAGATTCACTCACCTAATGTAATGTAATGTAAAGGACATTTCTACCACGCAACTTTCACTCCAAGGAGTATCTTGGCGCTCAAACAACTCAGATGGAGGAGTTATGGGGAAAGAAAAAGAGGGTGTCCCTAAGTTTTACACACACATTACACTAGAGTCCTACAGGTGGCATCAGACAGAGGGAAAATCCAGGTTTTTAGTGCCTTCCTGAAAGGGGCTTCCTGGGAGATTGACCGCAACAAGAAGGGGAGTTTATTCCAGGCTTTAGTTCCCAATACGAAAAGAGATTTGCCACCTTTTGTGGCCAACTTGAAATGGGGGGGGGGTGAGTAAAATCTGGTGTGCATATCTCAAGCAACGAGTTGGATGATATCTTTTAAACCCATTACATAAATAGGTTGGGCCACGTTGGTGAAATGCCCTAAAAGTAATTAGGAGAAGTTTAAACAAAATTCTTTTACCTATTGGCAGCCAATGAAGGCTATTTAATGCTGCCGAGGCTGATGACTTACGGGGCAGACGCAGTACAAGGCGGGCAGCCACATTTTGGACCATTTGTAATTTGTGGAGAACAGTTTTATTTGCTCCAGCATATAGTCCATTGCAATAATCTAGCCTAGAATTAATTAAGGCCACTGCGACTGTTTGCCTCGCCGATAACGGAAGAAGATCAAAAAACTTCCTTAGTGCTTTGATGATCTGAAAGCACATACCTGCTACTGCCACGGCCTGGGGTTTAAGAGATAGCTGATGATCAAATTTAATGCCCAGATTACGGGCAGATGTAATTGTATTAGGGGGGACTTCAGCCTCTGCTGGCCAGCATACTGTTGGGGAAAAAAGGTTGTTATTCCCTATAGGTAGAATTTCAGTTTTTCCGGCGTTGCACTTTAAATGGTTGTTTGTCATCCATTTAAAAATTGCTGCAAGACAGTCCTTAAGATCTTCCTCGGCACCTTGCCGCTCCCTGTCCAACACCAATATCAATTGGGTATCGTCAGCGTATGAGATAGAGCTGATCTTGAATGACCCGATCAGCTTCATCAGGGGCACCATGTAAATATTAAAAAGAACCGGGCTCAAACTAGAGCCCTGAGGGACCCCTGAGCTGACGACTTTGACCTCAGAGTGATATCGTCCTAGCACTGTTATTTGGCGTATGTTGGTAAGGAAGTTCCTACACCATGCCAAAACCTGTCCTCCTATCCCTGCGGCAGCCAGTCGGTCCACTAAGATGTTATGTGAGACCGTATCAAAGGCTGCCGACAGGTCCAATAGGATAAGGACAGCCTTATTTCCCTGATCCATTGCTGCCCTTAATGTTTCTGCAGTAAAAAGTAGGGCTGATTCGGTAGAGTGTTCTGACCGAAATCCTGACTGATTAGGATGGAGAACGTTATTCTTCTCCAAAAAGTTGGTTAGTTGGCTATTAACAAACTTTTCGGTCAGTTTAAATAGAATGGGTAACAGGGAAATGGGGCGCAGGTTGGAAAGGGTAGTAGGATCGGCAAGGGCCTTTTTTTGGAGAGGCTTCACAGCAGCAAGTTTCCAATCATTGGGGATGGTTGCCGTAGTTAGAGAGGAATTAATAATCCTGTTGATCATTGGATTAACCATCTCTATTAAAAGATGCAACACCGGAGGGGGGCAGGGGTCGAAAGGGGATCCCGATTTGCTGGCTAGAATCGCTTTAGCAGATTCCTCCAGGGATACTGGGGCGAAGTCATCAAGGCAGGGGGGAGATATCGCCTCCACTGTCGCTTCAGCAGCCATCGTTGCAGTGACTACTGGTGGGAAGGTGTTTGTAATGGCCAGGATTTTGTTAACAAAGTAATCAGATATCGCATTACATAGGTCTTGTGAGGGGGGAATCTCTTGCGATAGAGCTGAAGGATTCATAAAATCCTTGACAATCTTAAAGATTGCTTTTTGTTCATGTCCTGCCATAGAAATGGCCTGTAGATAGTAGATTTTTTTAGCGGATTTTATTCCTGCATGATACTTCCGTCTTGCTGCTATGTAGATGTTACGTGTGTCGGTGTCGTAATTTCGACGCCACCTACGTTCCAGGGTTTTAACTTCACGTAGTTCAAGCTTTAAAGTTATTGAGAACCATGGGGCATTCTTTTTTATGTTTCTGAGTTTCAGATTCTGGTTTCTGGATGCTTTAAGCAGAGTACCCGCTCCAGCCATCCAGTTACAGAAGCTTTGATTATCTGTTGAAGTATGACCGACCATGACTGGCATACTATCTTTAAGTTTCTCGATAACATCAGGTCTGCTGGCTAGTGCCTTCCAGTCTGGGGTAATTTTAGTGCTAACATTATTATTGCCCTTTGCGGGATTTATACTGGGTTTCAACACTCCAACTATATTAAAGGGGATGAAAAAGTGATCTGTCCATACCTGGGGGCAAGGGGGTTTAACTGTCAAATTAGGGTAGTTAGAACAGACACAGTCTAAAAGATGCCCTGCCTGATGGGTGGGTTCGCGGTTCACAAGAGTAAGACCCAACACTTCGATGGTGTCCATGAAACAGCTCACCCCAGAAGCGTTGGGGGACTCAAGGTGCATGTTGAGATCACCCAACACAGAGAAATTAGAAAACCTAAGTGTTAGGTCACTCAACGCATCGCCTACTGTGTCCAAGAACTTAGAGGAAGGGCCCGGGGGGCGATAGATAAGAGCCCCAGAAAAAACAAAAGTGTCATGAATTTCCAAAGAGAATACTAGTGCTTCTGCCTCTTTTATTTCCATTAGTTCTTGGGTGGAACATTTAAAGGTATTTCGATAGATAATAGCAAGACCTCCTCCCCGTTGATCACGTCTATCCAACCGCTGGATAAGGAAATTTGGAGGGAGAGCTATAGCTAAGGCAGGGTTGCACCACGGCTTTAGCCATGTTTCTGTGACCAGAAGCCAGTCCAGATGTGATTCAATAATGAGATCATAAATGTTCTGGCCATTTTTCACTAAGGAGCGAGCATTGATTAAACCACCCCGTGCTAGTATGGCATCTGTAGATGTTTCTACCGAGGGTTCAGGAAATAATGTCATGTGGCACTGGGCACAGCAGACAGGGCCATGCCAGCTGTGCGGAGATATAGCACAGTAACAAGATGCTTGAGGCTCTTGGAAAGATAACAAACAGTCACGTGACATACCTGAAACCAAATAATACGGGTGGACAGTCAAAAGAAATGGTTGCTCGGAGTCTCCCGCCTCTCACGCCTCCTTAGCGCTGACGGGCGCAGACGGGCAGACTCTGGCTTGACTCAGGCGCGAGTCAGGCGCTACCGCTGCGCGTCACCGCTGCGCGGGAGGTGTGAGCTTTAAGTAGAGGCTCACCTGGTGTCCTATCTGAGCACTAGAGCGCTCAGGTAAGTGGCACGCTGAAAAATCAACACCCCCAAGATGGCGGCCAAGCGCCACGAGTAGGCAGTAAAGGAAACAATTAACTCCGCTCTAAAAGCGGTGAGGGCACAATTATGCTGCAAGTATGTGGACGCGGCGACGTTCTGTTAAAATCAGGGGCTACTAAAAAATAAAATAACCAAGATGAGAAAAACGGTAAATTTAAAAATGCAATAAGCGCTGCACGCCTAATATCACGCTAGCATTAGCGCGCGTAGTAAATAAAGGTACACCTTTTCCCAAGGTCGAGCTGATCAAAGTGCTCGCCTTAAGTAGAGGCTCACCTGGTGTCCTATCTGAGCACTAGAGCGCTCAGGCAAGTGGCACGCTGAAAAATCAACACCCCCAAGATGGCGGCCAAGCGCCACGAGTAGGCAGTAAAGGAAACAATTAACTCCGCTCTAAAAGCGGTGAGGGCACAATTATGCTGCAAGTATGTGGACGCGGCGAGTCAAGTCCTGGTATATGGCCTCTTCTGCAGTTGCCATGGACTTAAAAATCACTCTACTTCTGAAAGGAAATTAAAAGAATTGTCAGCTAGCCCACCCTATGGACACAGGTCACCGGGCGCTGGTCCCCTGGCTCCGGAGCACCCGTAGAGATTCACTCACCTAGCCCACCCTATGGACACAGGTCACCGGGCGCTGGTCCCTGGCTCCAGAGCACCCCTAGAGATTCACTCACCTAGCCCACCCTATGGACACAGGTCACCAGGCGCTGGTCCCCTGGCTCCGGAGCACCCCTAGAGATTCACTCACCTAGCCCACCCTATGGACACAGGTCACCGGGCGCTGGTCCCCTGGCTCCGGAGCACCCCTAGTCATTCACTCACCTAGCCACCCTATGGGCGCAGCGCACCAGGCACTGGTCCCCTGGCTCCGGAGCACCCCTAGTGATTCACTCACCTAGCCCACCCCATGGACACAGGTCACCGGGCGCTGGTCCCCTGGCTCCAGAGCACCCCTAGTGATTCACTCACCTAGCCCACCCTATGGACACAGGTCACCGGGCGCTGGTCCCCTGGCTCCGGAGCACCCCTAGTCATTCACTCACCTAGCCACCCTATGGGCGCAGCGCACCAGGCGCTGGTCCCCTGGCTCCAGAGCACCACTAGTGATTCACTCACCTAGCCCACCCTATGGACATAGGTCACCAGGCGCTGGTCCCCTGGCTCCGGAGCACCCCTAGTGATTCACTCACCTAGCCCACCCTATGGACACAGGTCACCGGGCGCTGGTCCCCTGGCTCCGGAGCACCCCTAGTGATTCACTCCCCTAGCCCACCCTACAGACACAGGTCACCGAGCGCTGGTCCCCTGGCTCCGGAGCACCCCTAGTGATTCACTCACCTAGCCCACCCTATGGACACAGCGCACCAGGCGCTGGTCCCCTGGCTCCGGAGCGTCCCTAGAGATTCACTCACCTAGCCCACCCTATGGACACAGGTCACCGGGCGCTGGTCCCCTGGCTCCGAAGCGCCCCTAGTGATTAACTCACCTAGCCCACCCTATGAACACAGGGCACGGGGCGCTGGTCCCCTGGCTCCGGAGCACCCCTAGTGATTCACTCACCTAGCCCACCCTACGGACACAGGTCACCGGGCGCTGGTCCCCTGGCTCCGAAGCGCCCCTAGTGATTCACTCACCTAGCCCACCCTATGGACACAGGTCACCGGGCACTGGCCCCCTGACTCCGGAGCACCCCTAGTGATTCACTCACCTAGCCCACCCTATGGACACAGGTCACCGGGCGCTGGCCCCCTGACTCCGGAGCACCCCTAGTGATTCACTCACCTAGCCCACCCTATGGACACAGGTCACCGGGCGCTAGTCCCCTGGCTCCGGAGCACCCCTAGTGATTCACTCCCCTTGCCCACCCTATGGACACAGGTCACCGGGCGCTAGTCCCCTGGCTCCGGAGCACCCCTAGTGAATCACTCACCTAGCCCATCCTATGGACACAGGTCACCGGGCACTGGCCCCCTGGCTCCAGAGTACCCCTAGTGATTCACTCACCTAGCCCACCCTATGGACACAGGTCACCGGGCACTGGTCCCCTGGCTCCGGAGCACCCCTAGTGATTCACTCACCTAGCCCACCCCATGGACACAGGTCACCGGGCGCTGGCCCCCTGGCTCCAGAGCACCCCTAGTGATTCACTCACCTAACCCACCCCATGGACACAGGTCACCGGGCGCTGGCCCCCTGGCTCCAGAGCGCCCCTAGTGATTCACTCCCATAGCCCACCCTATGGACACCGGTCACCGGGCGCTGGTCCCCTGACTCCGGAGCACCTCTAGTGATTCACTCCCCTAGCCCACCCTATCGACACAGGGCACCGGGCGCTGGTCCCCTGGCTCCGGAGCACCCCTAGTGATTTACTCACCTAGCCCACCCTATGGACACAGGTCACCGGGCGCTGGTCCCCTGGCTCCAGAGCGCCCCTAGTGATTCACTCACTTAGCCCACCCTATGGGCGCGGCGCACCAGGCGCTGGTCCCCTGTCTCTGGAGCACCCCTAGTGATTCACTCAGCTAGCCCACCCTATGGACACAGGTCACCGGGCGCTGGTCCCCTGGCTCCGGAGCACCCTAGTGATTCACTCCCCTAGCCCACCCTACGGACACAGGTCACTGGGCGCTGGCCCCCAGACTCTGGAGCACCCCTAGTGATTCACTCACCTAGCCCACCCTATGAACACAGGGCACGGGGCGCTGGTCCCCTGGCTCCGGAGCACCCCTAGTCATTCACTCACCTAGCCCACCTACGGACACAGGTCACCGGGCGCTGGTCCCCTGGCTCCGGAGCACCCCTAGTGATTCACTCACCTAGCCCACCCTATGAGCACAGGGCACGGGGCGGTGGTCCCCTGGCTCCGGAGTGCCCCTAGTGATTCACTCACCTAGCTCACCCTATGGACACATGTCACCAGGCGCTGGTCCCCTGGCTCCGGAGCACCCCTAGTGATTCACTCACCTAGCCCACCCCATGGACACAGGTCACCGGGCGCTGGTCCCCTGGCTCCGGAGCACCCCTAGTGATTCACTCACCTAGCCCGCCCCATGGACACAGGTCACCGGGCGCTGGTCCCCTGGATCCAGAGCACCCCTTGTGATTCACTCACCTAGCCCACCCTATGGACACAGGTCACCGGGCGCTGGTCCCCTGGCTCCGGAGCGCCCTAGTGATTCACTCCCCTAGCCCACCCTACGGACACAGGTCACCGGGCCCTGGTCCCCTGGCTCCGGAGCACCCCTAGTGATTCACTCACCTAGCCCACCCTATGAGCACAGGGCACGGGGCGGTGGTCCCCTGGCTCCGGAGTGCCCCTAGTGATTCACTCACCTAGCCCACCCTATGGGGACAGCGCACCAGGCGCTGGTCCCCTGGCTCCGGAGCACCCCAAGTGATTCACTCACCTAGCCCACCCTACGGACACAGGTCACCGGGCGCTGGTCCCCTGGCTCCGGAGCACCCCTAGTGATTCACTCACCTAGCCCACCCTGTGAACACAGGTCACCGGGCGCTGGTCCTCTTGCTCCTGTGCACCCCTAATGAGTCACTCACCTAGCCCACTCTATGGACACATGTCACCGGGCGCTGGTCCCCTGGCTCCTGAGCGCCCCTAGTGATTCACTCACCTAGCCCACCCTATGGACACTGGTCACCGGGCGCTGGTCCCCTGGCTCCGGAGCACCCTAGTGATTCACTCCCCTATCCCACCCTACGGACACAGGTCACCGGGCGCTGGTCCCCTGGCTCTGGAGCGCCCCTAGTGATTCACTCACCTAGCCCACCCTATGGGCACAGCGCACCAGGCGCTGGTCCTCTGGCTCCAGAGCACCCCTAGTGATTCCCTCACCTAGCCCACCCTATGGACACAGGTCACCGGGCGCTGGTCCCCTGGCTCCGGAGCACCCCTAGTGATTCACTCACCTAGCCCACCCTATGGAGGCATCGCACCAGGCGCTGGCCCCCTGGCTCCGGAGCACCCCTAGTGATTCACTCACCTAACCCACCCTATGGACACAGGGCACGGGGCGCTGGCCCCCTGGCTCCGGAGCACCCTAGTGATTCACTCACCTAGCCCACCCTATGGACACCGGTCACCGGGCGCTGGTCCCCTGGCTCCGGAGCACCCCTAGTGATTCACTCACCTAGCCCACCCTATGGAGGCATCGCACCAGGCGCTGGCCCCCTGGCTCCGGAGCACCCCTAGTTATTCACTCACCTAACCCACCCTATGGACACAGGGCACGGGGCGCTGGCCCCCTGGCTCCGGAGCACCCTAGTGATTCACTCACCTAGCCCACCCTATGGACACAGGTCACCGGGCGCTGGTCCCCTGGCTCCGGAGCACCCCTAGTGATTCACTCACCTAGCCCACCCTACGGACACAGGTCACCAGGCGCTGGTCCCCTGGCTCCGGAGCACCCCTAGTGATTTACTCCCCTAGCCCACCCTATGGGCACAGGTCACCGGGCGCTGGTCCCCTGGCTCCGGAGCCCCCCTAGTGATTCACTCACCTAGCCCACCCTATGAACACAGGGCACGGGGCGCTGGTCCCCTGACTCCGGAGCACCCTAGTGATTCACTCCCCTAGCCCACCCTATGGGCGCAGCGCACCGGGCGCTGGTCCCCTGACTCCGGAGCACCCCTAGTGATTCACTCCCCTAGCCCACCCTATGGGCGCAGCGCACCGGGCGCTGGTCCCCTGACTCCGGAGCACCCCTAGTGATTCACTCCCCTAGCCCACCCTACAGACACACGTCACCGAGCGCTGGTCCCCTGGCTCCTGAGCACCCCTAGTGATTCACTCACCTAGCCCACCCTATGGACACAGGTCACCAGGCGCTGGTCCCCTGGCTCCGGAGCGCCCCTAGTGATTCACTCACCTAGCCCACCCTATCGACACAGGGCACCGGGCGCTGGTCCCCTGGCTCCGGAGCACCCCTAGTGATTTACTCACCTAGCCCACCCTATGGACACAGGTCACCGGGCGCTGGTCCCCTGGCTCCGGAGCACCCCTAGTGATTTACTCACCTAGCCCACCCTATGGACACAGGTCACCGGGCGCTGGTCCCCTGGCTCCGGAGCGCCCCTAGTGATTCACTCACTTAGCCCACCCTATGGGCGCGGCGCACCAGGCGCTGGTCCCCTGTCTCTGGAGCACCCCTAGTGATTCACTCACCTAGCCCACCCTATGGACACAGGTCACCGGGCGCTGGTCCCCTGGCTCCGGAGCACCCTAGTGATTCACTCCCCTAGCCCACCCTACGGACACAGGTCACCGGGCGCTGGCCCCCTGACTCTGGAGCACCCCTAGTGATTCACTCACCTAGCCCACCCTATGAACACAGGGCACGGGGCGCTGGTCCCCTGGCTCCGGAGCACCCCTAGTCATTCACTCACCTAGCCCACCTACGGACACAGGTCACCGGGCGCCGGTCCCCTGGCTCCAGCGCACCCCTGGTGATTCACTCACCTAGCCCACCCTATGGACACAGGTCACCGGGCGCTGGTCCCCTGGCTCCGGAGCACCCCTAGTGATTCACTCACCTAGCTCACCCTATGGACACAGGTCACCAGGCGCTGGTCCCCTGGCTCCGGAGCACCCCTAGTGATTCACTCACCTAGCCCACCCCATGGACACAGGTCACCTGGCGCTGGTCCCCTGGCTCCGGAGCACCCCTAGTGATTCACTCACCTAGCCCACCCTATGGGCACAGCGCACCAGGCGCTGGTCCTCTGGATCCAGAGCACCCCTTGTGATTCACTCACCTAGCCCACCCTATCGACACAGGTCACCGGGCGCTGGTCCCCTGGCTCCGGAGCGCCCTAGTGATTCACTCCCCTAGCCCACCCTACGGACACAGGTCACCGGGCCCTGGTCCCCTGGCTCCGGAGCACCCCTAGTGATTCACTCACCTAGCCCACCCTATGAGCACAGGGCACGGGGCGGTGGTCCCCTGGCTCCGGAGTGCCCCTAGTGATTCACTCACCTAGCCCACCCTATGGGGACAGCGCACCAGGCGCTGGTCCCCTGGCTCCGGAGCACCCCAAGTGATTCACTCACCTAGCCCACCGTACGGACACAGGTCACCGGGCGCTGGTCCCCTGGCTCCGGAGCACCCCTAGTGATTCACTCACCTAGCCCACCCTATGAACACAGGTCACCGGGCGCTGGTCCTCTTGCTCCTGAGCACCCCTAATGAGTCACTCACCTAGCCCACTCTATGGACACAGGTCACCGGGCGCTGGTCCCCTGGCTCCTGAGCGCCCCTAGTGATTCACTCACCTAGCCCACCCTATGGACACAGGTCACCGGGCGCTGGTCCCCTGGCTCCGGAGCACCCTAGTGATTCACTCCCCTATCCCACCCTACGGACACAGGTCACCGGGCGCTGGTCCCCTGGCTCTGGAGCGCCCCTAGTGATTCACTCACCTAGCCCACCCTATGGGCACAGCGCACCAGGCGCTGGTCCTCTGGCTCCAGAGCACCCCTAGTGATTCCCTCACCTAGCCCACCCTATGGACACAGGTCACCGGGCGCTGGTCCCCTGGCTCCGGAGCACCCCTAGTGATTCACTCACCTAGCCCACCCTATGGAGGCATCGCACCAGGCGCTGGCCCCCTGGCTCCGGAGCACCCCTAGTGATTCACTCTCCTAACCCACCCTATGGACACAGGGCACGGGGCGCTGGCCCCCTGGCTCCGGAGCACCCTAGTGATTCACTCACCTAGCCCACCCTATGGACACAGGTCACCGGGCGCTGGTCCCCTGGCTCCGGAGCACCCCTAGTGATTCACTCACCTAGCCCACCCTATGGAGGCATCGCACCAGGCGCTGGCCCCCTGGCTCCGGAGCACCCCTAGTGATTCACTCACCTAACCCACCCTATGGACACAGGGCACGGGGCGCTGGCCCCCTGGCTCTGGAGCACCCTAGTGATTCACTCACCTAGCCCACCCTATGGACACAGGTCACCGGGCGCTGGCCCCCTGGCTCCGGAGCACCCTAGTGATTCACTCACCTAGCCCACCCTATGGACACAGGTCACCGGGCGCTGGTCCCCTGGCTCCGGAGCACCCTAGTGATTCACTCCCCTAGCCCACCCTACGGACACAGGTCACCGGGCCCTGGTCCCCTGGCTCCGGAGCACCCCTAGTGATTCACTCACCTAGCCTACCCTACGGACACAGGTCACCAGGCGCTGGTCCCCTGGCTCGGGGGCACCCCTAGTGATTTACTTCCCTAGCCCACCCTATGGGCACAGGTCACCGGGTGCTGGTCCCCTGGCTCCGGAGCCCCCCTAGTGATTCACTCACCTAGCCCACCCTATGAACACAGGGCACGGGGCGCTGGTCCCCTGACTCCGGAGCACCCTAGTGATTCACTCCCCTAGCCCACCCTATGGGCGCAGCGCACCGGGCGCTGGTCCCCTGACTCCGGAGCATCCCTAGTGATTCACTCCCCTAGCCCACCCTATGGGCGCAGCGCACCGGGCGCTGGTCCCCTGACTCCGGAGCACCCCTAGTGATTCACTCCCCTAGCCCACCCTACAGACACAGGTCACCGAGCTGTGGTAAATAAATAAATAATACCCTATTTTTGACTAGACTTATAGCATAACAGATAGCTCAATAAAATAAGAGTCAAGATTCGAGGTAGTAGGAGTTTCTGCAGGTTTATTACAGCATAAGGACAGGATCAGGAAAACCTGCATAGGAACAGAATGACAGGGCCCAGCAGGACAACTGGGGCCCAACAGGGGAAAAGAGGCCCAGCAGCTGCTGGGGCTAGGTCTGGGATGAGCGCGCTAACATTCAATAACAAAACACAGGCATATATACATAGCGCGAACACATAGCATTACATTGCAGTAGGCGTAGCAGTGGGTGGAGCAGAAGGCGTGACGCGTAGCAGTCGCGAAAGATAACAGTAAAAAGAGGTGTAACTGGGAGTATACATAGACATGTGATGCAAACGTAACAGAATATGTCATGAATGGGCGGAAACCTTGGAGGGGGCTACCTAAGGAGCCGGGACCTCTAACCTAATGGTGCGCGAAAACTGGCAATGACGTGTTACTAGGAGAAGCTGGGGGCTATGAACTCTGTGTTAGGAGCAGAGACTAAAGTCTGGAGGGTCGGAGCGACTTGTACCTAAACCCTATCTGGTATCTGATGTTTAGGGAACATGTTGATATAAACTTAGAAGTCATGAGGGGAAAAGCTAACTTGATTCTAGGACTGGACCATGCATTATTCTACATGTAGCGCGTAATGAAGAATATTAAATGACCATTAAATACAGTATTTCTCTAACATGGAGACGAATAGGCTAGACAATGACGGAAACTATTGATGCAGTTCAGTAGCTTAGGAATGCAGAGGAGGAGGACTGAACTGATAACTGGAATCACAACATACTTTTGGCAGACTTAGAGGCAGAGCCAAGCTACACCGGGCACTGCGAGGCAGGAAGTAAGTGAAGGGTCGAGGATACAGGTGGGGGCTGTATCGCTCCTCAGCGAGGCTTTCAGGAGACAGAAGCTGAATCTGTGGTCCGGGCCCTTTTGAGGCCTGGCAACGGGGACTTTATAATGGAATAACGTGCACACTGAGAAACGTGGCAACATTACTTTACATAGGCCTGATATTCGTAGTATTCACGAGGACTGGAAACTAGCATACTAAAGGTGGACACAACTGGAATTGCGTCATTAATCGGACATGGGGAATAACATATGCATATTGGTCATGCACACATAACATATGATGGATGAGGCGGAGGGACACAGAACATGGCAAAATTTACTTTTCCACATTCCCTCCTTGTCACTACGTTTCCATCAGGAAACATCAATTTTCATGATACCGTCTATCATTTCATACAGTACCATTTGCTCGTCTCGAATTGTCTTGGAACGGGATTTAGAACGGGGCTTGGGACTAGGAATACAAGAGGTAGCACACATGCTGCAAATCGCAGGGCCACATTGTATACAGAGGCAGCAGCTAAATATGATCGCTACTGCAATACCTAGAAAGGACAGGACTTTCCATCCCCATGCGGAAATTATATTCCAGAACCAACCGGACCATGTCCAGGTGCCTGGATCTTGATGTAACAGATGGGCAATTTTATGGAGTCTGGTTATAGCTGAATAAACAGACGGCGCGTTATTTGGAATGAAAATGCAGCAACTAGATCCGATGACTCTACAGGCCCCGCCCCTATCGGCCAGTATGACGTCAAGGACGAGACGATTTTGCAAAACGACAAATCTCATAGCAGATTGTTCTTCGGTTAGGTTACCTAGAGCAGAGGCAGTCTCATTAACTACAGCTTCAAGGGTTCTTGTTAACCTACGGATCAGTTTACTATTCTGGACAGGTCCTACGAAGAAGAAGAAACCTTTATTGAAATCTGTATACTGTTCTAGAGTAGTTTCAGTATAATCGACAATTGGGGACTCCCTTCTATGTCTAATGTGTACTAGATGTGTGTTTCTGTGATAATCAGATGGGGCTAGGAAAACAGGTGGCAGTAGGAAGGCAATGTAACAGGTTCCCTCCCAATCGAGGGGCAGACGGACATATGCAGTTTGACCACAAATAAAATAAGAATGACGTGAAGCTTTGAAAATAGATTTCCCACTGTCACTATACTGGATAACAGTAGTACATTCACTATGACCTACATGTACAGAACCATAACTACGGACACATAATTCGCCTTTGACTGGTAGTACTGAAATAGCAGGTAAGTCTGGAGTAGTATCAGACTGAACATTCAGGACCATGAAATTCGACGAATAATTACCTAAATTATATACTTCGTTTTCTAGATCTAAACCTGTTCTGTGGGGGAGACCTTGCTTGTCTGGAAAACATGTACTGTTAAGAAAAGACATATCTGTTGAGGATGACGTTAACGTGGACCATGCTCCACACGAACCATTATGTGAGAATGGATAAGGAAACAGTGGCAGAACTCCCTTCGGTGTCTGGAAAGGGGGGAGTCGACCACACACCCAACAATTTGTGGCATTGCTGGTCTGGTGTGAGTAATGTAACATACGGATAAATGTGTTGTTGCGCATAGCGAGGCGGTATGAATATTCGTGAGGAGGCAGATCACTAAACGTGTGCTCTACTGTAGCATTAGCAGACATATTTACATGAGGAACTGGTAAATACAGATAGAACGCATAGCTGGTGCAGGAAATCAAAATGCTGATGAATGATATGAAACTCAGAAAAACGATACATTGAAGTGAACTTCGACTGACTCTCTCACTATGGGGGTCTATTTTATACATGTCAGAAACAATCTAACCGTTTCACCTAGGGGAGGACTTATACAATCAAACTGACTGACTTATTTTACTAGACCTTAATTTGAGCTTATACTCCTGTTGCGGAGTTTTCTCTAACAAGGGAGGGGTTGTAATAATGTCTTGTGCGGGACAGTCCTTTAAAACAATGTTTTGGCAGTCCTTCGAATCCTGGAAATCCTTGGAAATGTTTTTGGAGACTGATTTCAATCCATTGAAAAGTTTTACATGAGAAAGGTGGACCCACCCCTTCCTGCCTTCCAACTTGACGGCAGTTCGGGTGGTCAAGAGGACCTGACGTGGCTCCTTCCAACGTGGTTCCAGCGGACTTGATCTGTCGAAATTCCGGACCATCACAAGGGAGCCTGGAACGATCTCGTGCGGTGCCACCTCGGTATTGTCTGGAAATGCGGCGGCAACCTGTGAACGACATGAGTTGAGGGCAGACATCAAGGAAGCTAGGTAATCTGTCAGCATATTACATGAAACATCGGTAATACTTCGGGGTCTAGGAGTACCCCACATGTTAGGGGGGCGGCCGAATACGACCTCATACGGGGACAGACCTGATCTGGAATGTGCGACCATGCGCATATAAAACAAAGCGACTGGCAGAGCTATTAACCAGTCCACACCTTTGTCCTTACAGACTTTTGCAATGCGGATTTTCAGAGTCTGATTATGTCTCTCTACGAGACCGGCTGCTTCAGGATGGCGTACACAATGGAACTTCCACTGGTACCCTAACAAAAGGGAAACGTGTTTCATGAGTTCAGATGAGAATGGCTGGCCGTTATCAGAATATACGACTCTAGGGAGTCCGTATCTAGGGAAAAATTCACGAACCAACTGCTTGGCAGTGGTCGCGGCTGTGTAATCTGGGACTGGATATGCTTCTGTCCACCTGGACAAAGCGCATACTACTACAAGGACATACTTGAAACCTCGACATCGCTCCATCTGAATATAATCCATCTGGAGGACCTCAAAAGGGTGGTCAGGGGGCTGGAAACCACCTTGTTCCACCGGGACACTTTTACCTGGATTAAACTGACAACATATCATACAGGTACGGACTTTCTGCTTGGCTGCAGCTCGTAAATGCTTATTGAACCAAATGTTCTGGATACTATCTAACATAGCTTTTTCTCCTAAATGTGCTGGACTATGTGCGGTGTTGATAATGACTTGAACCATAGAATCGGGGAGAAACCATGTGGCTCTACCCTTCGTTAACCATCCTTGATCTGTCTGGACCCCTCCTTGTTCAGACCATTTCTTGATTTCATCGGGAGTAGCATGTAACTGTATATCTATGACATCTTGTGTAGGGTCCTTAACTGTCATACATGTAATCGGATCTGGAGTATGTGTCATGTTAACTGGAATGTCTGGAGTCTGTGCTGTAAGCTTGGCTGTGCGATCGGCTAGATCGTTACCTTGGGAAATAATGTCTGTAACTTTCGTATGTGCTTTGCATTTCATGATAGCAATAGATGTCGGTAAATGTATGGCATCTAACAGGGCTTGAATAAGGAGACCATGCTGAATCTTGGTTCCATGAGAAGTCATGAAACCTCTCTCCTGCCAGAGTACTCCGAAGTCGTGTACAACTCCGAATGCGTAACGTGAATCTGTGTAAACATTAACCTTCAGGTTCTTGGCATGTATACAGGCTTGTGTCAGAGCGACTAGCTCTGCTGCTTGAGCGGACAGGGTGTCAATACGGTGTGTTTCAATAACTTCAGTGTCAGTAGTCACTGCATACGCGGCGACTAGTTCTCCTGTACTAGTTCTCATACATGAACCATCTACATAAAGTGTCAGGTCAGGATCTGGTAACGGAATATCTGTCAGGTCTTGTCTTGGCTTTGTCGTAATGTTAACTACTTCCACACAATCATGTGGGTCTGGATTTGAATTAACTGATGGTAACAGTGTAGCAGGATTCAGAACGTTGCAGCGTCTGATTTCTATGTGTGGCTGGAACAGTGTCAATTCATAACCTGTTAAACGTGCAATTGTCAAGTGCTGAGTTTGTGTTCGGTTTAAAAGAACTTCTACTGAATGTGGGACTTGTACTGTCAGGGAATGTCCTAAAACTATGGAATCACTTTGTCTGATAGCTAGTGCTGTGGCTGCAACTGACTTGAGGCACGCTGGCAACGCCTGGGCGACTGGATCTAATGTGCTCGAAAAATAAGCACAGGGCTTGTATTGTCCTGCTTGATCTTGTGTGAGAACAGATAATGCTGTACCTTCGCGTTCAGTAACGAAAAGTGTAAAAGGCTTACTGTAGTTCGGTGTAGCTAGAACTGGAGCTTGACATAGGGCTTTCTTTAACTCGTTGAAACTAAGTGTATGTTCAGATGTCCAATGGAGGACAGTCGATACGGCTGCCTCCTGTGTCGTTAACTGTATCAGTGGCTTGGCTAGAAATGCATACTGGGGAATCCATTGTCTACAATAAGAAGTAAGGCCGATAAAAGCACGTACCTCCTTCTGGGTTCTGGGCTGGGGAAGACTCGCTATTAACTGGATACGGTCTGGTGTCAACTGCCTACCCCTCTTGGACAGCAAGTGTCCTAAGTATACCACTTGCTGGACACAGAATTGGAGCTTCGAAGGTGACACCTTGTGCCCCATCTCGGCAAGGAAATACAAAACTGTAAGGGATGCTCGCTCGCAATCACGTTCAGAACGGGCTGTGATCAGTAGATCATCGACATACTGGAGCAGGGCAGTGTCAGTTGGCATGTGAATATTGTCTAGTTGTCTCTTGAGTGCTTGACTGTAAATACTAGGACTTTCTGTGAAACCTTGAGGAGCGCGTGTAAACATATAGCTCCTTCCATTTAAACAAAATCCGAAAAGAAACTGGCTGTCTGGATGAATTGGAACACTAAAAAATGCATTCTTGAGGTCTATGACAGTGAAAAACATGGCTTCGGAATCAATGGCTGTTAATAGGGAAGAAATGTCTGGGACAACTGGGTACTGTGGAATAATACATTTATTAAGCTCTCGTAAATCAATCACTAATCGATATACTGGGGGTGCATTCGGATCAGTACGTTTCATGACTGGAATGATCGGAGAATTGCATACATTGGAGTCAGTTTCTACAACTACTCCTTGAGCCATGAGCTCGTCAATAATTTTGGATAAGGCTGCTACAGCCTCAGGTGGCAATCTGTACTGCCTGATTCGGGGTAACACTACACCTGGTTTGAGAGTCACACGATAGGGTGTGATTTGCATGTAACCTACATCAGTTGGACCTTGCGCCCATAAGTGCTGCGGAACATTAGACAATCTTGAATCAAAATCTCGTAATACATAGTGACCCTTAAAGTCACGTAGGAACAGACGTATTCCCTCTGGGGAACAGCAAATAACTGCACCTAACTCTTTCAGTGTCTTAATACCTAATAGGTTTTCTGGACATGACTTAGTAAGTAACAGATCAGTAGTACGGGACAATGGACCTACTTCTAGAGTGACTGGCTTTGATATCTCGTTAACGATGGGTTTTCCTGAAAATCCAAGGGAAACATTTCTTGAGCCTGAGAGCGGAGCCCCTGGAACTTCGGCATGACTAATTGTGGTCCTACTTGCCCCTGTATCGATCAAAAACTTTCTGTCTTTCCCTAATACTTGACTGTGAACATAGGGACCTTCTTGATCTACAGGTATCTCGATGAGAGGCAAGCCTACCTCCCTCTCTAGGCTGTTTCATGAATATGACTGGTACTCTGGATACTCAGACTGTGCATACTGGTACATCTGCTGTGTAACATGCTGTGTTGCAGCAATAGGCTGCGGTGCTGTAACTGTCTGTTGTGCATTCTGTAGCTGCGGAATCTGTGAAACTTGTTCTTGTCTAGGCGGACGTGGTCTTTCTTTAGTCTTACCAGTAGCTATGTTGTGTTTCAGAACTGCACACTCGTTTATAAAATGACCTGGCTGTTTACAATAATTGCAGTTCCCTTTAACGGGAGCTGCAGGATGACTGGCTTGATTGGCTTGATTTGGACCCCTCTTCTGACTGTCTTGAGGAACAGATTGTGCAACTAGCACTTTCATTTTCGTGTCTTTCATACGTTTTCTTTCGTGTTCTTGCTCTTCCCTGATTCTATTCTGGTGGTACTGGAGCATCTGGAGCATCTGGGACGGAGTATTTGCTTGCCAGGTGCTTTCGACCTTCAAAACTCGATTTTTAATTTGTGGACTTGAATTCTCGACTAATTTGGTAACGAAAAGATGAGGGTATGACTCACTACTTGTCTTGAGACCACTGTTGATACTGAAACATTTTTCAAATCTAGAATAAAAATCACTAATATCTTCATCTTGTTTCTGTTTACAGGCTGAGATTGCATCCCAGTCTTCCTTCCTAGTTGTCAGTAATCTGGGTAAAACTTGAATCAATAATTCTGGTAATTCTTTACATTTATCTCCAAGACCGGTACCTGGTACTCGTGCCTTGTCTTCAGTTTCTAGAGCTGCCCAATCGATCTTTTTCTCTCCCACCTCCCATTCCTTTTCTTTTAATTTTTCATACACCCCTGCGGGTAACAGGACCTTTAACATTTTAATGATGTCTGGGTAAGTGTATTCTCCCATACGGAGCATGTCTTTTAATTCTCTATGGAACCCTGCTGGATCTTTGTCATGACAGGGGATTAATTTCTTCATTTCAAGAAGTTCCATCTTTGAAATCGGAGTGTATACAAACACTCGTTGCATTACGCCACCCGCCCCTTGGACTGGGTGGACTTCTCGTAACGGATTCTGTCTGTCTATGTAGAATGATTTACTTTCTGGGGGTGAGACATGAACAAAATGTGGGTTCAGGAACGTTCTATATTTGTGGCGCTGTTCTAGAATGACACTTATTAAATCGGTACCTAGACCTCTCCATTTATACTGGAGTAACTCGTTCAGGATATCATGCAACGGACCTGGATCAGAATGTTGACCCTCATACAGAGTAATGAGGTGCTGGATCATATACATACCCACCAGTCGTTGCTCGGCTGGGGGCAATTTCAGAAACATTTGTGCCACTATTTCGTCTGGAAAAGTGGTAGAATCAGTAATCCATCGGACTGCTGATCGGGCTAGTTCTTGTTCATGCATGGTACTTAATTCACTATAACCGACTCGTGATTTCAGAATGTGATCGGTAGCTTGAAATACTTGTTCTAGGGAACCTTGTTCTGGCGCTGAATGATGAAAAATAGACTTGTGTTCTAGGCGTAAATGGCGATCTGGAAATCTAGATTTTCCTACATACGCTATTCTGGCGGGATTCTCGTCTTCCTCTTCAGGATCAGAGATACTTTCTTTCTCGCTTACTTGTGCTACTTTACGCTGTTCGTGTAACCTTATTATTTCTTTACGAATTTTCTTGTACATACTCTCCATGGCACTGACGGTCTTGTGCTTACCCTCGGCTATATTATCACTCCACCTTGTCAGGATTCTCATTTCGGCGGGATCTTTAGACGGGTAATCTTGTTCTCTTATTAGACAATTGATCAGGAATTTTAATATCATGAGCTGAATCTCGGCTTTCCTTTGAGACATAATCTCGCCAATACTTTCTGGATCATCCCCTGTACGGATGAAACGATATATTCTGTCTAGATCTTCTTTCATATTCGGCAAGGTGACTAGATACTCGGTCACTCTCCTTACACGTAAGGAATATAAAACCATAGTATATTCGCCTGGAACTGGATCATAAACACATTCGTTAAGGGCTTGCCTGATTTCTGTAACAGACTTATTACTTTTAGGAGTATGCTGTGATGCTTGAGCATGTAATTCGAGTGCTGATAAACGTTTGTGTGGCGGCGGGGTTTGAGGAGTAGCTCCTCCTGCGGCCCCTAAACTGGAGTCGTCTACTGAGGCTCTACGTCCTGGCAGAGTGGGAAATGGAACTGTAGGCTGGACCGGGGGTACCGTAACAGGTACTCCGGTGTCTGGAGGAGCGGGAAGTGCCTGATTTACAGGGACTGGCGGAGCGCGAACATGATTTGTATATTCGGGGACTGTGTCGTCCAGATAGGACGAAATAAAAATATCAGCCGCGGTCGGTTTGTGACGTAGCTTGGTCGGAACTAATGGTGGCGGGAAATTACTAGATGCCTCTGGGGTCGCTTTTGGCACACCTTCGGCAAGAAGAGGATACATACCCTTAATGAGGGCATGCCTCTGTCTGTCTGACTGTTCGGCTTTGACTTGTTCACCTATCTCGATTAATTCTCTTTCTTGGGCTCGTTCTTGGGATTCTCTACTTAACTCTGACTTTCTGACTTCCTTTTCCGTTCTTCTATGAGCTTCCTTACGCCATAACTCGATGGCATCTTTCTGTGACTGTCTGGCTTTCTTTTTCCATAATGCTTCTTCTACTCGCATGATACATTCGGCATCCCATGTACCCGATACGGGCCATCTATACTTTTCTTCTAACTGTTTGGTATACTCTACCCATAAATCTAGATACAGTATGGCGCTTATGCCATGTTTCTGATACATAAAATGACCTGGACTGTCCCTAGGCGGAACAGGAACTGCTTCCTCTAATAAACCTTTTCTAGTTTTTAACTGACGTAACTTGGAAAATATAGGCATGACTGAACTGTAATCTGGACACAATACAATACACAATAAAAACACGAAATCACATCGCACTCATACCACAACAGTAAATTACATGAAGAACATTATAAATAACAGTTCGAACAGAATATTACCTGGAATACTGAGAACAGAAATAGAACAGATTTTCTTGAGAACGGAACAGACTAGAGTTACTGGATGCACTGCTGTAACAGTACGGAACATACCGGTCCCATAAAGGGACGCATCAGGACCCGTATCCACCTAGGTGAACACTTCGTTTGTGAGTCTGGGCACCACCAACCCACGGACCAGGAGTCAATTTAAATTGGTCCTGTCTAGATACTACCCCAGCAATGGTACTCACCGGGCAGCACGGAACGGAAGGCCTCGGACTGGACTGGACGACGGACGACGAACTTCGGACTTCGGACTTCAGTTACAGGTGGGCCTCCGGATACCTCGGACCTTGGACTCTCGGCTTGGGCTCTGGTCGGGACTCGCCGCGTTCCTCCACCGTCTCGTTCGGATGCTGGACCGCCTCCTCCGTCTCCTCCGTGGGCCTGAGGGATACTTGAGCAGAAATATCTGCCACTGCGCAGAAGAGTTCCGTCACGACTGCAGAGGGTCAGGGGGTCGGCGTGGCTTCACCGACGCGTGGGGAAAGGGCAAGTCCCTATTCGGGCGCCATTTTGTGGTAAATAAATAAATAATACCCTATTTTTGACTAGACTTATAGCATAACAGATAGCTCAATAAAATAAGAGTCAAGATTCGAGGTAGTAGGAGTTTCTGCAGGTTTATTACAGCATAAGGACAGGATCAGGAAAACCTGCATAGGAACAGAATGACAGGGCCCAGCAGGACAACTGGGGCCCAGCAGGGGAAAAGAGGCCCAGCAGCTGCTGGGGCTAGGTCTGGGATGAGCGCGCTAACATTCAATAACAAAACACAGGCATATATACATAGCGCGAACACATAGCATTACATTGCAGTAGGCGTAGCAGTGGGTGGAGCAGAAGGCGTGACGCGTAGCAGTCGCGAAAGATAACAGTAAAAAGAGGTGTAACTGGGAGTATACATAGACATGTGATGCAAACGTAACAGAATATGTCATGAATGGGCGGAAACCTTGGAGGGGGCTACCTAAGGAGCCGGGACCTCTAACCTAATGGTGCGCGAAAACTGGCAATGACGTGTTACTAGGAGAAGCTGGGGGCTATGAACTCTGTGTTAGGAGCAGAGACTAAAGTCTGGAGGGTCGGAGCGACTTGTACCTAAACCCTATCTGGTATCTGATGTTTAGGGAACATGTTGATATAAACTTAGAAGTCATGAGGGGAAAAGCTAACTTGATTCTAGGACTGGACCATGCATTATTCTACATGTAGCGCGTAATGAAGAATATTAAATGACCATTAAATACAGTATTTCTCTAACATGGAGACGAATAGGCTAGACAATGACGGAAACTATTGATGCAGTTCAGTAGCTTAGGAATGCAGAGGAGGAGGACTGAACTGATAACTGGAATCACAACATACTTTTGGCAGACTTAGAGGCAGAGCCAAGCTACACCGGGCACTGCGAGGCAGGAAGTAAGTGAAGGGTCGAGGATACAGGTGGGGGCTGTATCGCTCCTCAGCGAGGCTTTCAGGAGACAGAAGCTGAATCTGTGGTCCGGGCCCTTTTGAGGCCTGGCAACGGGGACTTTATAATGGAATAACGTGCACACTGAGAAACGTGGCAACATTACTTTACATAGGCCTGATATTCGTAGTATTCACGAGGACTGGAAACTAGCATACTAAAGGTGGACACAACTGGAATTGCGTCATTAATCGGACATGGGGAATAACATATGCATATTGGTCATGCACACATAACATATGATGGATGAGGCGTAGGGACACAGAACATGGCAAAATTTACTTTTCCACATTCCCTCCTTGTCACTACGTTTCCATCAGGAAACATCAATTTTCATGATACCGTCTATCATTTCATACAGTACCATTTGCTCGTCTCGAATTGTCTTGGAACGGGATTTAGAACGGGGCTTGGGACTAGGAATACAAGAGGTAGCACACATGCTGCAAATCGCAGGGCCACATTGTATACAGAGGCAGCAGCTAAATATGATCGCTACTGCAATACCTAGAAAGGACAGGACTTTCCATCCCCATGCGGAAATTATATTCCAGAACCAACCGGACCATGTCCAGGTGCCTGGATCTTGATGTAACAGATGGGCAATTTTATGGAGTCTGGTTATAGCTGAATAAACAGACGGCGCGTTATTTGGAATGAAAATGCAGCAACTAGATCCGATGACTCTACAGGCCCCGCCCCTATCGGCCAGTATGACGTCAAGGACGAGACGATTTTGCAAAACGACAAATCTCATAGCAGATTGTTCTTCGGTTAGGTTACCTAGAGCAGAGGCAGTCTCATTAACTACAGCTTCAAGGGTTCTTGTTAACCTACGGATCAGTTTACTATTCTGGACAGGTCCTACGATGAAGAAGAAACCTTTATTGAAATCTGTATACTGTTCTAGAGTAGTTTCAGTATAATCGACAATTGGGGACTCCCTTCTATGTCTAATGTGTACTAGATGTGTGTTTCTGTGATAATCAGATGGGGCTAGGAAAACAGGTGGCAGTAGGAAGGCAATGTAACAGGTTCCCTCCCAATCGAGGGGCAGACGGACATATGCAGTTTGACCACAAATAAAATAAGAATGACGTGAAGCTTTGAAAATAGATTTCCCACTGTCACTATACTGGATAACAGTAGTACATTCACTATGACCTACATGTACAGAACCATAACTACGGACACATAATTCGCCTTTGACTGGTAGTACTGAAATAGCAGGTAAGTCTGGAGTAGTATCAGACTGAACATTCAGGACCATGAAATTCGACGAATAATTACCTAAATTATATACTTCGTTTTCTAGATCTAAACCTGTTCTGTGGGGGAGACCTTGCTTGTCTGGAAAACATGTACTGTTAAGAAAAGACATATCTGTTGAGGATGACGTTAACGTGGACCATGCTCCACACGAACCATTATGTGAGAATGGATAAGGAAACAGTGGCAGAACTCCCTTCGGTGTCTGGAAAGGGGGGAGTCGACCACACACCCAACAATTTGTGGCATTGCTGGTCTGGTGTGAGTAATGTAACATACGGATAAATGTGTTGTTGCGCATAGCGAGGCGGTATGAATATTCGTGAGGAGGCAGATCACTAAACGTGTGCTCTACTGTAGCATTAGCAGACATATTTACATGAGGAACTGGTAAATACAGATAGAACGCATAGCTGGTGCAGGAAATCAAAATGCTGATGAATGATATGAAACTCAGAAAAACGATACATTGAAGTGAACTTCGACTGACTCTCTCACTATGGGGGTCTATTTTATACATGTCA
Source organism: Lissotriton helveticus (assembly GCF_964261635.1). Taxonomy (NCBI): domain Eukaryota; kingdom Metazoa; phylum Chordata; class Amphibia; order Caudata; family Salamandridae; genus Lissotriton; species Lissotriton helveticus. The sequence goes on along the minus strand of NC_136071.1, from coordinate 1,201,743,665 downwards.
GAAACAATCTAACCGTTTCACCTAGGGGAGGACTTATACAATCAAACTGACTGACTTATTTTACTAGACCTTAATTTGAGCTTATACTCCTGTTGCGGAGTTTTCTCTAACAAGGGAGGGGTTGTAATAATGTCTTGTGCGGGACAGTCCTTTAAAACAATGTTTTGGCAGTCCTTCGAATCCTGGAAATCCTTGGAAATGTTTTTGGAGACTGATTTCAATCCATTGAAAAGTTTTACATGAGAAAGGTGGACCCACCCCTTCCTGCCTTCCAACTTGACGGCAGTTCGGGTGGTCAAGAGGACCTGACGTGGCTCCTTCCAACGTGGTTCCAGCGGACTTGATCTGTCGAAATTCCGGACCATCACAAGGGAGCCTGGAACGATCTCGTGCGGTGCCACCTCGGTATTGTCTGGAAATGCGGCGGCAACCTGTGAACGACATGAGTTGAGGGCAGACATCAAGGAAGCTAGGTAATCTGTCAGCATATTACATGAAACATCGGTAATACTTCGGGGTCTAGGAGTACCCCACATGTTAGGGGGGGCGGCCGAATACGACCTCATACGGGGACAGACCTGATCTGGAATGTGCGACCATGCGCATATAAAACAAAGCGACTGGCAGAGCTATTAACCAGTCCACACCTTTGTCCTTACAGACTTTTGCAATGCGGATTTTCAGAGTCTGATTATGTCTCTCTACGAGACCGGCTGCTTCAGGATGGCGTACACAATGGAACTTCCACTGGTACCCTAACAAAAGGGAAACGTGTTTCATGAGTTCAGATGAGAATGGCTGGCCGTTATCAGAATATACGACTCTAGGGAGTCCGTATCTAGGGAAAAATTCACGAACCAACTGCTTGGCAGTGGTCGCGGCTGTGTAATCTGGGACTGGATATGCTTCTGTCCACCTGGACAAAGCGCATACTACTACAAGGACATACTTGAAACCTCGACATCGCTCCATCTGAATATAATCCATCTGGAGGACCTCAAAAGGGTGGTCAGGGGGCTGGAAACCACCTTGTTCCACCGGGACACTTTTACCTGGATTAAACTGACAACATATCATACAGGTACGGACTTTCTGCTTGGCTGCAGCTCGTAAATGCTTATTGAACCAAATGTTCTGGATACTATCTAACATAGCTTTTTCTCCTAAATGTGCTGGACTATGTGCGGTGTTGATAATGACTTGAACCATAGAATCGGGGAGAAACCATGTGGCTCTACCCTTCGTTAACCATCCTTGATCTGTCTGGACCCCTCCTTGTTCAGACCATTTCTTGATTTCATCGGGAGTAGCATGTAACTGTATATCTATGACATCTTGTGTAGGGTCCTTAACTGTCATACATGTAATCGGATCTGGAGTATGTGTCATGTTAACTGGAATGTCTGGAGTCTGTGCTGTAAGCTTGGCTGTGCGATCGGCTAGATCGTTACCTTGGGAAATAATGTCTGTAACTTTCGTATGTGCTTTGCATTTCATGATAGCAATAGATGTCGGTAAATGTATGGCATCTAACAGGGCTTGAATAAGGAGACCATGCTGAATCTTGGTTCCATGAGAAGTCATGAAACCTCTCTCCTGCCAGAGTACTCCGAAGTCGTGTACAACTCCGAATGCGTAACGTGAATCTGTGTAAACATTAACCTTCAGGTTCTTGGCATGTATACAGGCTTGTGTCAGAGCGACTAGCTCTGCTGCTTGAGCGGACAGGGTGTCAATACGGTGTGTTTCAATAACTTCAGTGTCAGTAGTCACTGCATACGCGGCGACTAGTTCTCCTGTACTAGTTCTCATACATGAACCATCTACATAAAGTGTCAGGTCAGGATCTGGTAACGGAATATCTGTCAGGTCTTGTCTTGGCTTTGTCGTAATGTTAACTACTTCCACACAATCATGTGGGTCTGGATTTGAATTAACTGATGGTAACAGTGTAGCAGGATTCAGAACGTTGCAGCGTCTGATTTCTATGTGTGGCTGGAACAGTGTCAATTCATAACCTGTTAAACGTGCAATTGTCAAGTGCTGAGTTTGTGTTCGGTTTAAAAGAACTTCTACTGAATGTGGGACTTGTACTGTCAGGGAATGTCCTAAAACTATGGAATCACTTTGTCTGATAGCTAGTGCTGTGGCTGCAACTGACTTGAGGCACGCAGGCAACGCCTGGGCGACTGGATCTAATGTGCTCGAAAAATAAGCACAGGGCTTGTATTGTCCTGCTTGATCTTGTGTGAGAACAGATAATGCTGTACCTTCGCGTTCAGTAACGAAAAGTGTAAAAGGCTTACTGTAGTTCGGTGTAGCTAGAACTGGAGCTTGACATAGGGCTTTCTTTAACTCGTTGAAACTAAGTGTATGTTCAGATGTCCAATGGAGGACAGTCGATACGGCTGCCTCCTGTGTCGTTAACTGTATCAGTGGCTTGGCTAGAAATGCATACTGGGGAATCCATTGTCTACAATAAGAAGTAAGGCCGATAAAAGCACGTACCTCCTTCTGGGTTCTGGGCTGGGGAAGACTCGCTATTAACTGGATACGGTCTGGTGTCAACTGCCTACCCCTCTTGGACAGCAAGTGTCCTAAGTATACCACTTGCTGGACACAGAATTGGAGCTTCGAAGGTGACACCTTGTGCCCCATCTCGGCAAGGAAATACAAAACTGTAAGGGATGCTCGCTCGCAATCACGTTCAGAACGGGCTGTGATCCCCTAGCCCACCCTACGGACACAGGTCACCGGGCCCTGGTCCCCTGGCTCCGGAGCACCCCTAGTGATTCACTCACCTAGCCCACCCTATGAGCACAGGGCACGGGGCGGTGGTCCCCTGGCTCCGGAGTGCCCCTAGTGATTCACTCACCTAGCCCACCCTATGGGGACAGCGCACCAGGCGCTGGTCCCCTGGCTCCGGAGCACCCCAAGTGATTCACTCACCTAGCCCACCGTACGGACACAGGTCACCGGGCGCTGGTCCCCTGGCTCCGGAGCACCCCTAGTGATTCACTCACCTAGCCCACCCTATGAACACAGGTCACCGGGCGCTGGTCCTCTTGCTCCTGAGCACCCCTAATGAGTCACTCACCTAGCCCACTCTATGGACACAGGTCACCGGGCGCTGGTCCCCTGGCTCCTGAGCGCCCCTAGTGATTCACTCACCTAGCCCACCCTATGGACACAGGTCACCGGGCGCTGGTCCCCTGGCTCCGGAGCACCCTAGTGATTCACTCCCCTATCCCACCCTACGGACACAGGTCACCGGGCGCTGGTCCCCTGGCTCTGGAGCGCCCCTAGTGATTCACTCACCTAGCCCACCCTATGGGCACAGCGCACCAGGCGCTGGTCCTCTGGCTCCAGAGCACCCCTAGTGATTCCCTCACCTAGCCCACCCTATGGACACAGGTCACCGGGCGCTGGTCCCCTGGCTCCGGAGCACCCCTAGTGATTCACTCACCTAGCCCACCCTATGGAGGCATCGCACCAGGCGCTGGCCCCCTGGCTCCGGAGCACCCCTAGTGATTCACTCTCCTAACCCACCCTATGGACACAGGGCACGGGGCGCTGGCCCCCTGGCTCCGGAGCACCCTAGTGATTCACTCACCTAGCCCACCCTATGGACACAGGTCACCGGGCGCTGGTCCCCTGGCTCCGGAGCACCCCTAGTGATTCACTCACCTAGCCCACACTATGGAGGCATCGCACCAGGCGCTGGCCCCCTGGCTCCGGAGCACCCCTAGTGATTCACTCACCTAACCCACCCTATGGACACAGGGCACGGGGCGCTGGCCCCCTGGCTCTGGAGCACCCTAGTGATTCACTCACCTAGCCCACCCTATGGACACAGGTCACCGGGCGCTGGCCCCCTGGCTCCGGAGCACCCTAGTGATTCACTCACCTAGCCCACCCTATGGACACAGGTCACCGGGCGCTGGTCCCCTGGCTCCGGAGCACCCTAGTGATTCACTCCCCTAGCCCACCCTACGGACACAGGTCACCGGGCCCTGGTCCCCTGGCTCCGGAGCACCCCTAGTGATTCACTCACCTAGCCTACCCTACGGACACAGGTCACCAGGCGCTGGTCCCCTGGCTCCGGGGCACCCCTAGTGATTTACTTCCCTAGCCCACCCTATGGGCACAGGTCACCGGGTGCTGGTCCCCTGGCTCCGGAGCCCCCCTAGTGATTCACTCACCTAGCCCACCCTATGAACACAGGGCACGGGGCGCTGGTCCCCTGACTCCGGAGCACCCTAGTGATTCACTCCCCTAGCCCACCCTATGGGCGCAGCGCACCGGGCGCTGGTCCCCTGACTCCGGAGCATCCCTAGTGATTCACTCCCCTAGCCCACCCTATGGGCGCAGCGCACCGGGCGCTGGTCCCCTGACTCCGGAGCACCCCTAGTGATTCACTCCCCTAGCCCACCCTACAGACACAGGTCACCGAGCGCTGGTCCCCTGGCTCCTGAGCACCCCTAGTGATTCACTCACCTAGCCCACCCTATGGACACAGGTCACCAGGCGCTGGTCCCCTGGCTCCGGAGCGCCCCTAGTGATTCACTCACCTAGCCCACCCTATGGACACAGGTCACCGGGCGCTGGTCCCCTGACTCCGGAGCACCCCTAGTGATTCACTCACCTAGCCCACCCTATGGACACAGGTCACCAGGCGCTAGTCCCCTGGCTCCGGAGCACCCCTAGTGATTCACTCACCTAGCCCACCCTATGGGCACAGGTCACCGGGCGCTGGTCCCCTGACTCCGAAGCACCCCTAGTGATTCACTCACCTAGCCCACCCTACGGACACAGGTCAACGGGCGCTGGTCCCCTGGCTCTGGAGCACCCCTAGTGATTCACTCACCTAGCCCACCCTATGGGCACAGCGCACCAGGCGCTGGTCCTCTGGCTCCAGAGCACCCCTAGTGATTCCCTCACCTAGCCCACCCTATGGACACAGGTCACCGGGCGCTGGTCCCCTGGCTCCGGAGCACCCCTAGTGATTCACTCACCTAGCCCACCCTATGGAGGCATCGCACCAGGCGCTGTCCCCCTGGCTCCGGAGCACCCCTAGTGATTCACTCACCTAACCCACCCTATGGACACAGGGCACGGGGCGCTGGCCCCCTGGCTCCGGAGCACCCTAGTGATTCACTCACCTAGCCCACCCTATGGACACAGGTCACCGGGCGCTGGCCCCCTGGCTCCGGAGCACCCTAGTGATTCACTCACCTAGCCCACCCTATGGACACAGGTCACCGGGCGCTGGTCCCCTGGCTCCGGAGCACCCTAGTGATTCACTCACCTAGCCCACCCTATGGGCACAGGTCACCGGGCGCTGGTCCCCTGGCTCCGGAGCCCCCCTAGTGATTCACTCACCTAGCCCACCCTATGGGCACAGGTCACCGGGCGCTGGTCCCCTGGCTCCAGAGCACCCCTAGTGATTCACTCACCTAGCCCGCCCTGTGGACACAGGTCACCGGGCGCTGGTCCCCTGGCTCCGGAGCACCCCTAGTGATTCACTCACCTGGCCCACCCTATGGGCACAACGCACCAGGCGCTGGTCCCCTGGCTCCGGAGCACCCCAAGTGATTCACTCACCTAGCCCACCCTATGGACACAGCGCACCAGGCGCTGGTCCCCTGGCTCCAGAGCGCCCCTAGTGATTCACTCACCTAGCCCGCCCTGTGGACACAGGTCACCGGGCGCTGGTCCCCTGGCTCCGGAGCACCCCTAGTGATTCACTCACCTGGCCCACCCTATGGGCACAGCGCACCAGGCGCTGGTCCCCTGGCTCCGGAGCACCCCAAGTGATTCACTCACCTAGCCCACCCTATGGACACAGCGCACCAGGCGCTGGTCCCCTGGCTCCAGAGCGCCCCTAGTGATTCACTCACCTAGCCCGCCCTGTGGACACAGGTCACCGGGCGCTGGTCCCCTGGCTCCGGAGCACCCCTAGTGATTCACTCACCTGGCCCACCCTATGGGCACAGCGCACCAGGCGCTGGTCCCCTGGCTCCGGAGCACCCCAAGTGATTCACTCACCTAGCCCACCCTATGGACACAGCGCACCAGGCGCTGGTCCCCTGGCTCCAGAGCGCCCCTAGTGATTCACTCACCTAGCCCGCCCTGTGGACACAGGTCACCGGGCGCTGGTCCCCTGGCTCCGGAGCACCCCTAGTGATTCACTCACCTGGCCCACTGTTGGACAGGCCACGTGTAAGGCTTGCTCCCTCCCCGCACGACCAGGCCCGAACCCCGCTCCTCAGGCGTTACACGCAACAACAACCCGTTTCCCGTCTCCTATAGGGCCCCTGCCCCTGAACATCTCCACATCGTGGGCCCAATTCCCTACCGGCTCTCTCGCCGGCCTGGGCGCCATCTTGGACACGGCACCACGAGGCCGCGTGGCCTCCGATCAACCCTAGCCCTGGGCCTGGCCAGGCCCCGACATCCCGGTACCACCATCCACCCAGGAGGTGAGCGGACTACTTGGCAGGTCAATGGGAGAAAGAGGTGTCGATGGCTCTCCCCCGCCAGGTGCCGATCGCCCCCAGCTCCCCCAGGCGCTGGCTCCACCCCCCTGCTGGGTGTCTGGACTCCCTCATCCCGGACCTCCCGACCTCCCAGTGCGAGGGTCCGGACATCAAAGGGCGCCAGACCTATAACTGGCGCAGCTCCAGAGCAGGAAGGCAGTTGTATCCTGGAGTCGAGAGACGCAGTGAAGAACTCATCCTTGACGGACTACTGGCGCTGCCGTAGCCCTGCCTTGCGAACTACCGACCTGCCTGCTGGCGCTGCCGCGGCTCTCTGCACCCATCTTCATCGGGACCTGCTGGCTCCGCCGCGGACCGTCACTACCTTCAACCATCCCGGGACCTGCTGGCTCCGCCGCGGCCCGATCATCTAGAACGCCGAGCTCGAGGATTGTGAGCTAATTCATCTACAACCACATCCCCCAGAGTGGTAACGAGACTGTCCCGCTACCCCCTTACCCAACCAAGAGACTAGAATAGAGGGGACCCCGGAGTCCAGACCTCCTTGTACCTCCTCACCGTACTTAAAGAATTGCTTATAAAGTAACGTTGAACCTTATCCTTGTGTGGTGTACGTCAGTGGGGGGGAAGTTATTTGTCTGTACGATTGCTGGAGACGGATCTCCCCGGAGACCTCTCCCCTTATCCTCGGCCGACCCTCCCGGTCCGTCTAACATTGGTGGCCAGCGACGGGATCCGAATCAACGCGTAATCGTACAGAGAGTAGCTCACCCCACGACAAAACCACAATGTCAACCAAAGAAAGCGGATCTACCGAAAAATTCCAGATTGAGAAATTGGAAGAATACAGCCATCGTGAGTTGAAACAATTCTGCATTGAACTAGGTATCGCTACCACCGGTCTGAATACTAAAGACGATTTCAAGCACGCCATTGAGTCATGGGCAGAAACCGGGGCCGTCAGACCCCCGGACCAAAATCTCGCAACAGCAGAGAAAGACACCACGGCTCCCGAGGAGCGAAGAACGGGTCTCTCGCAAGATGAGATCCAAGAACGAGAAAGAAACCGACTACATGAGCTAGAGATGGCCCGACTCAAAATGGATGGCGAACTCAAATTAGCCGAACAAAAACTAAATCTGGAACATCTGCGGCTCCGAGAAGAACGGGAAGAGAAACAGAGACAAAGAGAGCTTGAAGAGAAGAGACTGGCGTACGAACACGAACGCAAACTAGCTGAGATAGACTTACGCAAGCAGAACAAAGAATTAGGAGTGCCCGAGCAACCGCGCCCCCCGGGGGTGACAGAAAGGAAGGTACACATCCCCAAGGATGTCGTTCGAGAATATTTCCGAGAGGACGACATACAGCAATGGTTCAAGGCCTACGAGATCGCTATGACCTCCCACCGGATCGATCGAAGCGACTGGGGAGCCGGTCTATGGGGGAGGTTCGTCAATGAGGGCCGCGATGCCCTGCTACAGCTCCCAGACCATCTGATGACCTCCTATGACCACATGAAAGCTACCCTCCTCACCCGCTATGGGCTCACACCCGAAATGTACCGCCAGAGGTTCCGAAACTGCACTCGGATCCCGGGCACAACTTGGGTGGAATACGTGAACTATTTTAGCCGGGCCTTCGAGGGGTGGATCAAGGGAAGCAACGTAACGACTTACGAGCAACTCTTCAATCTCATGGTATGGGAGCATCTATCGAACAACTGCTTCGTCGAGCTCAGGCAGCACCTCCTCGACAGTAAATTAACTGATCCACGACAGCTTGCCGCCGAGGCTGACCGGTGGGAAATTACCCGAGTGGGCCGGACTGGGCCCCATGAACCGACCCGGAACAACCACGGTCAGCACCGTCCCCGAGGAGGAGGAGGGGGCCAGGGACGAGGGAGAGACAACGCCCCGGCCGCTTCCGCTACCAGCACCCCACCCCCGGCCAACCGGGGCAACACCCCGGCGCGGCCGGGATACAGAGCCAATGTCACGTGTCACCGATGCCAGCGAGTCGGCCACTACGCCAACGACCCGAATTGTCCACAGAGCCAGACTCCGAGACCCCGCCAGATGGCTGCCGCCGCCCTGGGGGAAGAACAAACCTACGAAGAACATGAGGAATGTGAGCAAGAACGCCAGGAATGGGAACCAGCCGCCATGGTTCTAGCGTGCCTAGGGGGAAGAGACATGGTCCTGCGGGTCCCCCTACCCGCCAACACCCGGAAGTACAGTCAATGGGTGAACATTAATGGACGCCGGGCCGAAGCCCTATGTGACACCGGGGCCAGTGTAACGGCCGTCCGATGTCACCTGGTGACCCCAGAACAGATTCTGCCGAACGTCCTCTGCCCGGTCCGTTCAGCCGACAATTCGGAGAGTCTATGTCGGATGGCTTGCGTCCCCTTCGAGTGGGGAGGAGTCTCCGGCATGTTGGAAGTGACGGTCCGAGATGATGCCCCCGTAGACTGTCTCCTGGGAAATGATCTTGAGAGTTCCCCGTGGGCCGCCGTAGAGAGGAGAGAGCACCTAGGGATGTTGGGCATCCCGGATTGGGCGTGCGTAACCACCCGGTCCATGGCTGCCCGTGCCATCCCCCGACCCGAAGAACCTGAATGGCCGGCACCTCCTCCCCCGGTCGCTCCAGACACCGACCGTGCCGTCACCCCAGAACCAACTCCCGAGGGGCTCGTTCAGCCTCAGGACCTTCCCGGCCTGGATCAGTGGCGTCAGGAGGGGGGGCCCACCCAAGAACAGTTTCGCCACGAGCAGAAGACCTGTCCCTCCCTCGAGGGACTCCGCCAACAAGCCCTCGCCCAGAGTGCAGGGGATACCTCCGGAACCCATTGGGTCTATTGGGACAATGACCTGTTGTACAGCGAACAGAGAATCGCAGAGTTAGGGGCCAGTCGAGTACTAGTGGTGCCCCTCCGCTTTAGAGACTTCTTGCTAAACCTGGCCCACGATGTCCCCCTGGCTGGCCACCTGGGTCAGGATAAAACCTACAGTCGCCTGGTGACCCACTTTTTCTGGCCCAAGATGAGGAACGACGTACTCCAACACTGCCGATCTTGCCCCACGTGCCAGGCCAGCGGGAAGAGCGGCCGCAAGCTTAAAGCACCTCTGCAACCTTTTCCAGTGGTCACCACCACGTTCGAGAGGGTGGGGATAGACATTGTGGGACCCCTGGACCCCCGTACAGCACAAGGACATCGGTTCATCCTAGTACTGGTGGACCACGCCACCCGCTACCCCGAGGCTGTTCCCCTGCGAACTGTGACAGCCCCGGTAGTCGGCCGGGCCTTGATGGGGATCTTCTCCCGGGTGGGCTTCCCCCGAGAAGTCGTCAGCGACCGGGGCACGAACTTTATTTCAAAATACATGAAGTCCCTCTGGCAACAGTGTGGGGTCACCTACCGATTCACGACCCCCTATCACCCTCAAGGAAACGGACTGGTTGAGCGGTTCAACCGCACGCTCAAAGGGATGATTGGGGGGTTGGAAGAGCCCCTCCGTCGCCAGTGGGATGTGCTACTACCGTGCCTTCTCTTTGCCTACCGAGAAGTCCCCCAGAAGTCCCTCGGCTTCAGCCCGTTCGAACTCTTGTATGGGCACCCGGTGCGGGGGCCGCTCAGCATAGTCAAAGAGGGCTGGGAAATGCCCCCTCTAAAGAACCCTCCAGATGTTTTCAAGTACCTCCTAACCCTCCGCAACCAGACCAGACGGTTCAGAGAGATGGCAAAAGCAAACCTGGAGGCCAGTCAGGAGGACATGAAAAGGTGGTACGATCAGAATGCATCCTCCATCGAATTTGAACCCGGCCAACAAGTGTGGGTAATGTCTCCCACCGAACCATGCGCCCTGCAAGACAAATGGACGGGGCCCTTCAAAGTAATCGAGCGCAAGAGCCCTGTCACCTATCTCATCGATATGGAATCTTCACGAAACCCTCTCCGGGTCCTCCACGCTAATAGACTTAAACCCCACTTTGTACGCTCAGAGCTCAGCCTCTTGATGGCAACCGACAATGGAACCGAGGAGGACTCCGAACCCCTCCCTGACCTCCTACGGTCTCGGGAGAAGGACGGCTCCGTGGACGGGGTCCGACTCTCGGAGGCCCTCACCCTGGAACAGCGCCAAGGCTGCCGAGACCTCCTGCTGCAGTTCGCCACCCTGTTCTCCCTCACCCCAGGGGTCACCCCCTGGTGCTTACACGACGTGGACACTGGAGACAGTCCCCCTGTCCGCCATCGGGCCTACCGCGTACCAGATCGGGTACGGGCCTGCATCCAAGAGGAGGTGGCCAAGATGCTCACGCTCGGGGTCATCGAGCCCTCAGACAGCCCCTGGGCCAGCCCAGTGGTACTGGTCCCCAAAGCGGCCGCCCCCGGCGCCACGCCGGAGCTTCGGTTCTGCGTCGACTACCGGGGCTTGAATGCGGTCACCAGAACAGACGCACACCCCATCCCCCGAGCAGATGAACTAATCGACCGCATGGGAGCTGCCCGCTACCTCAGCATCTTCGACCTGACAGCGGGCTACTGGCAGATCGGTCTCACACCCCGGGCCCAAGAACGATCTGCATTCTCCACTCCTGATGGCCACTATCACTTCAAGGTCATGCCATTCGGCATGAAGAATGCCCCAGCAACATTTCAGCGGCTAGTGAACCAGGTCCTGGCAGGACTCGAAGAATTCAGCGCCGCCTACCTGGACGATATCGCTGTGTACAGCCGCCACTGGTCCGACCACCTCCACCACCTCCGAGAGGTGCTACAGGCCCTCCAACGAGCTGGCCTCACGATCAAGGCCAGCAAATGCCAAATTGGCCAGGGGTCCGTGACCTATCTCGGGCACCAGGTGGGAAGCGGTCTGGTGGCCCCTTTGCAACTCAAGATCGCTGCCATCCAGTCGTGGCAGCCCCCCATCACCCAGACCGAGGTCCGCGCCTTCTTGGGACTCACAGGCTACTACCGGCGGTTCGTGAGGGACTATGGCAGCATTGTAGGGCCCCTCACGGAACTCACATCCAAAAACCAACCCAAGAAGGTCAACTGGACCCCAGACTGTCAAGCGGCCTTCGAGAAGCTGAAGGCCGCCATGTGCTCCGCCCCGGTGCTCCAGGCCCCCGACTACAGTCGGGAATTTATCGTCCAAACAGATGCCTCCGACCATGGCGTTGGGGCAGTCCTTTCCCAGCTGAACCCCGAAGGACTTGACCAGCCAGTGGCTTTCATCAGCAGACGGCTCCTGGCCCGAGAACAACGCTGGAGCACCATCGAGAGGGAGGCCTTCGCCGTGGTGTGGGCCCTCAAAAAGCTCCGGCCTTATCTCTTCGGCACCCACTTCAGGGTCCAGACCGATCATCGACCCCTGCAATGGCTAATGCAGATGCGGGGGGAAAACCCGAAACTACTACGTTGGTCCATCTCCCTGCAGGGGATGGACTTCACTGTGGAACATCGACCCGGGCAAGACCACGCCAACGCAGATGGCCTGTCACGCTTTTTCCGCCTCGACGAGGAGAGTCCCCAAGAGGATGGGTGACTCTCCCCGCCTTCAGCTGGGGGGGACGCATGTTGGACAGGCCACGTGTAAGGCTTGCTCCCTCCCCGCACGACCAGGCCCGAACCCCGCTCCTCAGGCGTTACACGCAACAACAACCCGTTTCCCGTCTCCTATAGGGCCCCTGCCCCTGAACATCTCCACATCGTGGGCCCAATTCCCTACCGGCTCTCTCGCCGGCCTGGGCGCCATCTTGGACACGGCACCACGAGGCCGCGTGGCCTCCGATCAACCCTAGCCCTGGGCCTGGCCAGGCCCCGACATCCCGGCACCACCATCCACCCAGGAGGTGAGCGGACTACTTGGCAGGTCAATGGGAGAAAGAGGTGTCGATGGCTCTCCCCCGCCAGGTGCCGATCGCCCCCAGCTCCCCCAGGCGCTGGCTCCACCCCCCTGCTGGGTGTCTGGACTCCCTCATCCCGGACCTCCCGACCTCCCAGTGCGAGGGTCCGGACATCAAAGGGCGCCAGACCTATAACTGGCGCAGCTCCAGAGCAGGAAGGCAGTTGTATCCTGGAGTCGAGAGACGCAGTGAAGAACTCATCCTTGACGGACTACTGGCGCTGCCGTAGCCCTGCCTTGCGAACTACCGACCTGCCTGCTGGCGCTGCCGCGGCTCTCTGCACCCATCTTCATCGGGACCTGCTGGCTCCGCCGCGGACCGTCACTACCTTCAACCATCCCGGGACCTGCTGGCTCCGCCGCGGCCCGATCATCTAGAACGCCGAGCTCGAGGATTGTGAGCTAATTCATCTACAACCACATCCCCCAGAGTGGTAACGAGACTGTCCCGCTACCCCCTTACCCAACCAAGAGACTAGAATAGAGGGGACCCCGGAGTCCAGACCTCCTTGTACCTCCTCACCGTACTTAAAGAATTGCTTATAAAGTAACGTTGAACCTTATCCTTGTGTGGTGTACGTCAGTGGGGGGGAAGTTATTTGTCTGTACGATTGCTGGAGACGGATCTCCCCGGAGACCTCTCCCCTTATCCTCGGCCGACCCTCCCGGTCCGTCTAACACCCACCCTATGGGCACAGCGCACCAGGCGCTGGTCCCCTGGCTCCGGAGCACCCCAAGTGATTCACTCACCTAGCCCACCCTATGGACACAGCGCACCAGGCGCTGGTCCCCTGGCTCCAGAGCGCCCCTAGTGATTCACTCACCTAGCCCGCCCTGTGGACACAGGTCACCGGGCGCTGGTCCCCTGGCTCCGGAGCACCCCTAGTGATTCACTCACCTGGCCCACCCTATGGGCACAGCGCACCAGGCGCTGGCCCCCTGGTTCCGGAGCACCCCTAGTGATTCACTCACCTAGAGGAGGCATTAAAACTCACCCTATCGTTAGTCTTTTTCATCACTTGTGTGATTGGTATCCCCTGTGTGCTTCCTCGTGACTAAACATATTATTATTTATTTAACAGTCAAAGGTGCGACTAAGGGGGCGAGCCTAGGACCTCAAAAAGGCCCGGTCAGACCTAGATCCATCCATCCGCCGATGGAAAAGAGCCAGGATTGGCAAATATTCTGGAAACTACGGCACTCTCCAGAGAATCCAGAGCTGCTACAATCCCTGCGAAAGGAGAGAAGGACATTGAAAAGAGAAGAGTGGGCCATCAAAAGAAATAAACAAGAAAGCTTAGGGGCCAAACTCCTGCATGCTTCAGAGCTAAAAGAGTCAAAGAAATTTTGGAAGATGATCGACAACATCGATAAGGGTCCTAGGGCAGTTTACAACGCAAACATGAGTGAGGATGGGTGGGTTAAACACTTAAACTCACATCTCACAGGAAGTATGCTCGATGTAGGCCGCCCAGAGTGGACCCACGGGAACCCCAGAGCGATGGAGCCACTGGAGCATGTGGCTGCGGCAATGATTAAAATGATTGGGAAATCCAGATCCAGTGGTCCTGGCCCAAACGGAATCCCCCAGTCCATTTTCAAAGAGAATACCTCGGAGTGGGCCACTTTTTTGGCTAGCATGTTCAATAACAATTTGGCAGAAGGGATTGTACCGGGAAGCTGGAAAGGCTCAATTATTCATCCAATCTTTAAAGGGGGGGTCATCAGCAGGCAATTTCCGTTTAACAGTACGACTTGGTGTCGACCTTCAGTATTGTTCAACATGACTCCTTCGAGATCTAGAGGCTTGGGTGTCAGACACAGGCAGGCTCCCGCTGAACCAGACGGGGTTCAGGAACGCTAACCAACCTCATGGCCCTAGGGCTAATCCGCTGCGGACCGATGTTATCTCGCCTCAACACGGAACACGTTGCCTTTTAGAAGCGCCTGCCAAATTACAAATCGCACCCTCTTTGACCTGACAACTTTGCCGGTTCCAGATTTGAATTTTGGATCTGTGCAACTAAACTGTGACAGATTAGAGCGTTGTAGCGACTCACCTCTAGTGATTCATCCATTCGAGTTTTTCTCACCTTATTGCAGAGGGACACCACTCATTGCAAAAACATTACTGTCCTGATGATGGTCTTATAGACATCCGCCACCAAGACCGAAACGTCGACCTCTCCATCATCTCCAAAAGCAATTCATCTGCACCAAGAATTAACCATCGTACATTGTCTGACTTGGTTATTGCCCATGAATTCAAGGAGCTGATGAACTGTTATGAACTGACCTGTTGATTAGTACATACATCTGTCCATAACATTTTTTGCGTTCATCGATTTGTCTATTTTATCCTGTATATGCATTTGTTGATTTATTCAATACAATATTTTTCAGATAAAATCTTTCCTCCATGTGTTTTTTCCCTTATTCCTTACTTATCATTGATTGTTTCCATTAAAGAAAAGTTTCGCTGTTATCCTATGGATACATTAGAGTTAGATCTTTCTTAACTAACTCACAAATTGATCACAAGTCAATAGATAAACGAAATCCCTTGTAGTCACTCTTTACCTCAATTAATCCTCAGTGGAGCAAAAGCTACGGTCACGCCGTTGTATATGTGCTTTGTGGATTTCAAGGCAGCCTTTGATCGCCTCCCATGTGAAAAGCAATGGGCAAAGCTTCAGCAGTGGGGAGTCCCGTATAACCCATAAAAGGCTATAAAATTGCTTTTCATGGACACCTGGTTTAAGATCAAGGTCGGGGATGGCACCCATCTGTCAAGGGGAGTCAGGACATCGATTGGCCTTAAGCAGGGGTGAATCCTTACACCCCTCTTATTTAACGTATGTATTACAGAACTCTCCCCAGTGCTAGATCACAGGCCAAAGCCATGGTGGCACCCCACTGTCAAATATCGTATATGCTCAGTCCTGACTCAAAGGCATGGACTGAGCAGACGTCCCGTAGCTTATTTTTCTGCAACTTTAGACCCTGTAGCTTCAGCTCTACCTGGCTGCTTAAAGGCAGTTTCTGCTACCTGTATGAGTTCAGAACAAAGTGAACCAATTGTGATGGGACATGCTGCTAAGGTCTTCGTCCCACATTCAGTTGAGATTCTCGAACTCAGTACCTCACTCCCAGTCGAATGACTCAATATGAATTAAACCCCGCAACCCTACTACCAGATCATGTTAGTGAAGAGGTGCTGGATGAGATAGATCATGATTGCTTAGATGTGCCAGAGCTGTGCACAAAACCCTGACCTGACATTAACCCCTTCGCTGCTAGGCCTTTTCCCCTCCTGTGCTGAGGCTTTTTTTGGCGTTTTGGAGTAGTGCGCGCTTAGGCCCTTGTAACTTTTTGACCACATAAGGTATCCACGCCAAATTTGCGTCCTTTTCTTCCAACATCATGTGGATTCTAAAGGCGCCCAGGGTTTGTCGATTCCCTTGGAGGGGTCCCATAAATTAACCAAAATATAGTGATTTTTTTGATTTTTTCAGAAAAATGGGAAAAACGGGCTGCAAATGAAAGCATCTGGGTTTTTCCCTGAAAATGGTATCACAAAAGGGTTTGTGGGGCTGAAATCTCCATTTTCTCAGCTTTCAGGGAATGACAGACTTTTGTCAGAGAACCGAAATTTTTCACTCAGTTTTGGCATTTTTCTGGGACATAGCCTATTTTTGCTATTTTTAGAGCTTTCCACCTCCTTCCAGTTAATGGTAGAAATGAGTTTGAAAGCAATAATGGATCCTGGAAAGCTTTACATTTTCGAAAAGTAGACAAAATTCTGAATTCAGAAAGGGGTCATTTGTCTAAATCCATGAAGGTTTCGTTATAGAAACTAACAGTTAGATATTGGAATATTTGAAATTTTGTTGAAAAAAACAGCCTTTTGTCTCAACGTTTTCACCTATAACTTTTTCTAATTTTGACAGCTCTTGGAAAGCAATATACCGTTACATTTGTTAGACCTTCCTGGTTGTGGGGATATATAGGACTTGTAGTTTCACCAAGAACCCGACGAACCCAGATCCAAAAACTGAGCAGCAACTTGCAATGGTATTTTTTCATTTACTGGGTATAGTGCACTTTGTCTTGGAAAATGTATACATGGAATAATCTGTATGAAAGACACCTATGTATTTCTGAATTGGGTACAAATTATAGACTTCAGAAACAGTATATAATTGCACATTTTCAAAGTTGGGAATACTCATACTAGCATGAGAATTATTGGTCATTTTTCATAAAGATTTTTTTTTTACACAATGTCTTTCATTCAAAGGGAGAAATGCATGAAAGCTCAATAGGTAATAACAGTTGATTTACAAATCTGAATTACCCCAAGTGTCCCGATAAAAACGGTACCTCACTTGTGTGGGTCGGCCTTGTGCCTGCGACAGGAAACGGCGCAAAATGCAACGTGGTCACACCTAAATTTAGCAGTTACAAATTGACCCAAGTCAAGTCAAGTCAAAAGGTTTTTATTTGCTTTTGTACTCAGCTGAGCACCACAAATTTAAAAACATTTACAACAGATATGCATTCACATCAATATAGAATTAGAAAAGATTTTAAAAATTTATAGAAATTATAACAAACCCATTCTTCTGTCGGATGTTTACATAAGAATAATAAACGATTTACTGTGGTAATGTTGCATTTTCGATATATTGGTTGAAGATATCTTATCCGCGCTTTAACTACACTTGCGTGAGGGCAAACAAATAAAATATGCACAATATCTTGATCACCACCTAAACAAAGATTACATAAAGGGGAGTGACCTGGTGACCATTTAGATGTAAAGACGGAAACAGGTAAGATGCCTAAACGCAACATAGTTATGGACCTTCTAGCTCCATGAGTAAGACAGAGCCCCAAATATGGCCTCAATTGCTTGTATTCCAGTGACTCTATGAAAATTTTATACGTAGATAGCTTGCTACAATGCATAAAGTCAAGATCATAACTTAACCTTGGAGTAAAGCATTTCAAAAAAAGTTTTAGCTGGGATTTTGACCAGGATAACAAGATCTCTTTTGTAAGGTTCGCTGTTTTAAATGCTTCGGACATATTCTTGGAAAAGTTAAGATGCCGAGAGTCTGATTTAAATATCTCAGTCTTTAACAAGAATCTCAGTGATCCTTCTTTTGCATGCAAGATGTTATAGGCCCACCGGATGACATTTGCCACAGCTGTGGCATACGAGCTTGTTAGTGCAAATTCCAGTCTGATAGCCTGCACAGATGTTGATACAGAAACCTTTAGTATTCTTTTCAAAATCTTTCCTTCTGTTATATTCATAAAAGACCATTGGGTTATTGGTAAGTGTTCTGTTGCATATGACAGGACCGAGGGTATTTTTACTTTATACACTTTGAGCAAGGAGGAAAAATGCCTATTCCCTGTGGCAGTATACAATCTAGAGAGTGCCCCTGCATGGATCTCAGATTTTTTCTTTAGATTGATTATTTGTTTAGAATTTTGTAAATTCTTTGTAAAAATCCTCCCAAGGTAGGTGTATTCTTCTACCTCCTCTACTCTTATCCCATCAAGGCTCCAGCTGTACTTGGCACTTTTTTGCCGGCCAGAGAACGCTACCACTTTAGTTTTTGATAAATTCGGAACTAAAAAATGATCCTTCGAATAAACATTTAAGGAGTCCAATAAGTTTTGGAGGCCAAAAGGAATAAGGTCTAACATAACTATGTCATCTGCATACAACAGCGCATGTATGCTCTGAGAGGCAACCTTCGGGGGCAAACTAGTGCATTGTTGTAGGCATGATGGTAAATCGCTCAAATAAAGCGAGAACAAAATTGGTGCAAGAAGGCATCCTTGCTTTAGACCGTTCAAAGTATTAATTGGTTTCGTCAGACCTTTTTCACTTCCCATTTGCACCTGGGACCAGGTATTAGTGTGTAACATAATTATTAATTGCAATAAATTTTCACAGATCCCCAGATTTCTCAATTTTCTCCATAAGGTTGGCCTATCGACGCGATCAAACGCGGTGGAATAGTCTATAAATGCAGCATACACTGGTTGCGATTTCCTCCCAATGTATTTGTCAAGTATAGTCTGAAGAATTGAGATGTTATCTGTTACTGAGTGATTGGGACGAAAACCGGCTTGGTACATAGGTATTATTCCCTGCGAAAAGCACCAGTCTTTTAATCTATCTAGTACTTCCGCAGCGAAGATTTTGCCTGTTGCGTCCATCAGTGCAATTTGGCGGTAGTTACTAGCTGTGTTTTGGTTACCTTTTTTATGTATGGGGATTATTGTACTTCCCTGCCATGATTCTGGTATTCTTCTGGTGCAAAAGATAAAATTAAACAGTGATGTTAGTATCTGACTCCATTCTTTGGGATTAGATTGCAAAACCTTGATCGGTATCAGATCAGGGCCTGACGCAGAGGTGTTTCTTGCTTTTCTAATGTGTGTTTCAATAGAAAAGGCTGTAGTTTTTTCGATTGATAGTGGATTATTTTCCATACGGATTTCAGCAGCATTACTTTCTATTTTAGTTGAGTTTGCTTTATATAGGTCAGTTAGATAAGCTTCCCATTCGTGAGGTGGTACTGGTATGGCATGAAGCTTCTTTTTAGACCCAGTTATTTTGGCTATCATAGACCAATATTTTCTTTGGTTATATTGCTTTGCCGCCACGTGAATATCCACCCAGTTTTTATCCTGTAGCCGTCGTTTTTTGTTATTCTTTTCTCTTCTTTGTTGGTTCTTCAATTTATTTATCTCTAGCTGTGTTGTAGGTGAATAATTTAAAAATTGTCCTCGTATAAGTTTGTTGAGTTTCCTCCTATTGGCATTTTCATCAGAGTTCTTATAAATCTTGTTTTGACGTGGTTTTTCCCTGTTAAGCAGAGTTCTTTTAAGATTTGTCATTATACATTCGAAATTTGTTATTTGATCCTCCGAATGTATTTTTATTAAAAGATTGTTTTGTAAGATCTTTCTATTAATAAAATCTAGGGTCCCAGAGTTCCAAAAAATTCGTCTCTGCTTTTTGTTAATTTCAATATTCCCATTAGGTTACATAATTGGACTCGATGTAGAAGATTTTAGCGACCATCCAGTGTTTAAACAAAGAAGCGCATGGTCACTATCATCTGTGAAATTAATTTTCAAGTAATGGAATGTGTCTACTATCTCTATGTTGCATATTAGATAATCAATGATTGAGAGGGATCCGTTTCCACGTCTTGTGAAGGAAGCTGGTCTGTCACCCTCTACACATCCATTCAAGATTGACCCATTGATGCTAGGGAGTAATGCTAATAACATTTTCCCTCTTTTGTCAGCAATTTTTCCTTTAGGGAATATCGGGGTAGGCAAATCAATTGCTTCATCTTCATACGTTTCAACCCATTTACCAATTTCTGAATTAGAGATTTTCCCATTCACATCACCCACAATCAAAAACGCTGTATTATCTCGCTCTTCGATTATGAATTGACCCTTTTTTGGCAAAGTGCCTACCTGTAGTTTTTGCACCCTAGCTCTGCCGGCACCTAGGGAAACCTAGCAAACCTATACATTTTTGAAAAGTAGACACCCAGGGGAATTCAGGATGGGGTGACTCGACTGCCTACCACCAGGTTTTGTTACCCAGAATCCCTTGCAAAGCTAAGATTTTGACAAAATAAACACATTTTCCTCACATTTCTGTGGTGGAAAGTTCTGGAATCTGCGTGGATCAACAAATTTCCACCCACCCAGCGTTCCCCCAGGTCTCCCGATAAAAACAGTACCTCACTTGTGTGGGTCGGCCTTGTGCCTACGACAGGAAACGGCACAAAATGCAACGTGGTCGCACCTCAATTTCCCAGTGAAATTTTACGTTCTTTGGAAAAAGAGACTACCTTTTGTTTTTGAGCCGTAGCTCTGCCAGCACCTAGGGAAACCTAGGAAACCTATACATTTATGAAAACTAGACACCCAGGGGAATTTAGGATGGGGTGACTCGTCTGCCTACCCCCAGGTTTTGTTACCCAGAATCCCTTGCAAATCTAAAAATTTGACCAAAAAAACACATTTTCCTCACATTTCTGTGGTATAAAGTTCTGGAATCTGCGTGGATCAACAAATTTCCACCCACCCAGTGTGCCCCCAGGTCTCCTGAAAAAAATGGTACCTCACTTGCGTGGGTAGGCATAGTGGCTGCGACATGAAACAGCGCAAAACGCAGCATGGTCGCACCTCAATTTCCCAGTGAAATTTAGCACGATTCGGACAAAAAGACTACCTTTTGTTTTTGCGCCGTAGCTCTGCCAGCACCTAGGGAAACCTAGCAAACCTATACATTTTTGGAAACTAGACACCCAGGGCAATTCAGGATGGGGTGACTCGTCTGCCTACCCCCAGGTTTTGTTACCCAGAATCCCTTGCAAACATATAAATTTGACCAAAAAAACACATTTTCCTCACATTTCTGTGGTAGAAAGTTCTGGAATCTACGTGAATCAACAAATTTCTACCCACCCAGCGGGCCCCCAGGTCTCCCGAAAAAAATGGTACCTCACTTGCGTGGGTAGGCATAGTGGCTGCGACATGAAACAGCGCAAAACGCAGCATGGTCGCACCTCAATTTCCCAGTGAAATTTAGCATGATTCGGACAAAAAGACTACCTTTTGTTTTTGCGCCGTAGCTCTGCCAGCACCTAGGGAAACCTAGCAAACCTATACATTTTTGAAAACTAGACACCCAGGGCAATTCAGGATGGGGTGACTCGTCTGCCTACCCCCAGATTTTGTTACCCAGAATCCCTTGCAAACATAAAAATTTGACCAAAAAAACACATTTTCCTCACATTTCTGTGGTAGAAAGTTCTGGAATCTGCGTGGATCAACAAATTTCCACCCACCCAGTGTGCCTCCAGGTCTCCCGAAAAAATGGTACCTCACTTGCGTGGGTAGGCATAGTGGCTGCGACATGAAACAGCGCAAAACGCAGCATGGTCGCACCTCAATTTCCCAGTGAAATTTAGCACGATTCGGACAAAAAGACTACCTTTTGTTTTTGCGCCGTAGCTCTGCCAGCACCTAGGGAAACCTAGCAAACCTATACATTTTTGAAAACTAGACACCCAGGGCAATTCAGGATGGGGTGACTCGTCTGCCTACCCCCAGGTTTTGTTACCCAGAATCCCTTGCAAACATAAAAATTTGACCAAAAAAACACATTTTCCTCACATTTCTGTGGTGGAAAGTTCTGGAATCTGCGTGGATCAACAAATTTCCACCCACCCAGCGTGCCCCCAGGTCTGCCGAAAAAAATGGTACCTCACTTGCGTGGGTAGGCATAGTGGCTGCGACATGAAACAGCGCAAAACGCAGCATGGTCGCACCTCAATTTCCCAGTGAAATTTAGCACGATTCGGACAAAAAGACTACCTTTTGTTTTTGCGCCATAGCTCTGCCAGCACCTAGGGAAACCTAGCAAACCTATACAGTTATGAAAACTAGACACCCAGGGCAATTCAGGATGGGGTGACTCGTCTGCCTACCCCCAGGTTTTGTTACCCAGAATCCCTTGCAAATATATAAATTTGACCAAAAAAACACATTTTCCTCACATTTCTGTGGTAGAAAGTTCTGGAATCTGCGTGGATCAACAAATTTCCACCCACCCAGCATGCCCCCAGGTCTCCCAAAAAAAATGGTACCTCACTTGCGTGGGTAGGCATAGTGGCTGCGACATGAAACAGCGCAAAACGCAGCATGGTCGCACCTCAATTTCCCAGTGAAATTTAGCATGATTCGGACAAAAAGACTACCTTTTGTTTTTGCGCCGTAGCTCTGCCAGCACCTAGGGAAACCTAGCAAACCTATACATTTTTGAAAACTAGACACCCAGGGCAATTCAGGATGGGGTGACTTGTCTGCCTACCGCCAGGTTTTGTTACCCAGAATCCCTTGCAAACATAAAAATTTGACCAAACAAACACATTTTCCTCACATTTCTGTGGTAGAAAGTTCTGGAATCTGCGTGGATCAACGAATTTCCACCCACCCAGCGTGCCCCCAGGTCTCCCGAAAAAAATGGTACCTCACTTGCGTGGGTAGGCATAGTGGCTGCGACATGAAACAGCGCAAAACGCAGCATGGTCGCACCTCAATTTCCCAGTGAAATGTAGCACGATTCGGACAAAAAGACTACCTTTTGTTTTTGCGCCGTAGCTCTGCCAGCACCTAGGGAAACCTAGCAAACCTATACATTTTTGAAAACTAGACACCCAGGCCAATTCAGGATGGGGTGAGTCGTCTGCCTACCCCCAGGTTTTGTTACCCAGAATCCCTTGCAAACATAAAAAGTTGACCAACAAAACACATTTTCCTCACATTTCTGTGGTGGAGAGTTCTGGAATCTGCATGGATCAACAAATTTCCACCCACCCAGCGTGCCCCCAGGTCTCCCGAAAAAAATGGTACCTCACTTGCGTGGGTAGGCATAGTGGGTGCGACATGAAACAGCGCAAAACGCAGCATGGTCGCACCTCAATTTCCCAGTGAAATTTAGCACGATTCGGACAAAAAGACTACCTTTTGTTTTTGCGCCATAGCTCTGCCAGCACCTAGGGAAACCTAGCAAACCTATACATTTTTGAAAACTAGACACCCAGGGCAATTCAGGATGGGGTGACTCGTCTGCCTACCCCCAGGTTTTGTTACCCAGAATCCCTTGCAAACATAAAAATTTGACCAAAAAAACACATTTTCCTCACATTTCTTTGGTGGAAAGTTCTGGAATCTGCGTGGATCAACAAATTTCCACCCACCCAGCGTTCCCCCAGGTCTCCCAAAAAACATGGTACCTCACTTGCGTGGGTAGGCATAGTGGCTGCGACATGAAACAGCGCAAAACGCAGCATGGTCGCACCTCAATTTCCCAGTGAAATTTAGCACGATTCGGACAAAAAGACTACCTTTTGTTTTTGCGCCATAGCTCTGCCAGCACCTAGGGAAACCTAGCAAACCTATACAGTTTTGAAAACTAGACACCCAGGGCAATTTAGGATGGGGTGACTCGTCTGCCTACCCCCAGGTTTTGTTACCCAGAATCCCTTGCAAACATATAAATTTGACCAAAAAAACAAATTTTCCTCACATTTCTGTGGTAGAAAGTTCTGGAATCTGCGTGGATCAACAAATTTCCACCCACCCAGCGTGCCCCCAGGTCTCCCGAAAAAAATGGTACCTCACTTGCGTGGGTAGGCATAGTGGCTGCGACATGAAACAGCGCAAAACGCAGCATGGTCGCACCTCAATTTCCCAGTGAAATGTAGCACGATTCGGACAAAAAGACTACCTTTTGTTTTTGCGCCGTAGCTCTGCCAGCACCTAGGGAAACCTAGCAAACCTATACATTTTTGAAAACTAGACACCCAGGCCAATTCAGGATGGGGTGAGTCGTCTGCCTACCCCCAGGTTTTGTTACCCAGAATCCCTTGCAAACATAAAAAGTTGACCAAAAAAACACATTTTCCTCACATTTCTGTGGTGGAGAGTTCTGGAATCTGCATGGATCAACAAATTTCCACCCACCCAGCGTGCCCCCAGGTCTCCCGAAAAAAATGGTACCTCACTTGCGTGGGTAGGCATAGTGGGTGCGACATGAAACAGCGCAAAACGCAGCATGGTCGCACCTCAATTTCCCAGTGAAATTTAGCACGATTCGGACAAAAAGACTACCTTTTGTTTTTGCGCCATAGCTCTGCCAGCACCTAGGGAAACCTAGCAAACCTATACATTTTTGAAAACTAGACACCCAGGGCAATTCAGGATGGGGTGACTCGTCTGCCTACCCCCAGGTTTTGTTACCCACAATCCCTTGCAAACATAAAAATTTGACCAAAAAAACACATTTTCCTCACATTTCTGTGGTGGAAAGTTCTGGAATCTGCGTGGATCAACAAATTTCCACCCACCCAGCGTGCCCCCAGGTCTCCCGAAAACAATGGTACCTCACTTGCGTGGGTAGGCATAGTGGCTGCAACATGAAACAGCGCAAAACGCAGCATGGTCGCACCTCAATTTCCCAGTGAAATTTAGTACGATTCGGACAAAAAGACTACCTTTTGTTTTTGCGCCATAGCTCTGCCAGCACCTAGGGAAACCTAGCAAACCTATACATTTTTGAAAACTAGACACCCAAAGTTCCAGAAAGTTCTGGAATCTGCGTGGATCAAGAAATTTCCACCCACCCAGCGTGCCCCCAGGTCTCCCGAAAAAAATGGTACCTCACTTGCGTGGATAGACATAGTGGCTGCAACAGGAAACGGTTCAAATCGTACGGTGGTGAATTTACATTACCTCATTGCAAAACTACCTTGATTTTGGGGGGGGGGCATCTGAGTTTGTGGCCCGGGGCTCGGTGGTATTCTTCGCAAAGTAGCAAACCCAAACAGTTCTGAAAACTAGACACCCGGGAGAGTCCAGGGAGGTATGGCATGTGTGGGTCCCCCAATGTTTTCCTACCCAGAACTCTTTGCAAACCTTAAAAATAGGTAAAAATAGCACTTTTCCAAACATTTTGGCGTGGGATCGCCGTGCCGGCAAAAAAAACCTACCACCCTGCGTTCCCCTTGTTCTCCCGAGTAAAAGGATACCTCACTTGTGTGGGTGCCCCAAAGCAGAACACGCCAAAAATGAATTTTGAAAAAAGTAGTTTTTAGTCATATTTAAGTTTTACAAATTAAGCACCCCAGCCTGAGTCACATGCCTTTGGCCCACCCACACAAGTGAGGTATCATTTTACTCGGGAGAACAAGGGAAACGCTGGGTGGTAGGACATTTGTTCCGGCAGCGAGATCCCACCCAAAAAAGTACGGAAAAGTGGGTTTTTGGACCAAAATTTCAGGTTTGCAGGGGTTTCTGGGTAGGAAAACATTGGGGGACCCACGCA
The DNA here is from genome assembly GCF_964261635.1 of Lissotriton helveticus. Taxonomy (NCBI): domain Eukaryota; kingdom Metazoa; phylum Chordata; class Amphibia; order Caudata; family Salamandridae; genus Lissotriton; species Lissotriton helveticus. Next base: position 1,201,718,310 of record NC_136071.1, on the reverse strand, counting down.
TGCCATACCTCCCTGGACTCCCCCGGGTGTCTAGTTCTCAGAACTGTTTGGTTTTGGTAGTTTCCAAAGATGCCTGCCTAGCCCCGGGTCAAAAGCTCAGGTGACCCCCTCAAAAAATAAGATTATTTGGCTAAAGGTAATTTTTTGGTCTCCACAGTATGAATTGGGCCTTTTCCTAAAGCAGCCGCTATGCCTACCCACGCAAGTGAGGTACCATTTTTATCGGGAGACCTTGGGGAACGCTGGGTGGGAGGTAATTTGTGTGAGCCCAGTGATGCCACGCTTTCCCACACTAAAAAGCTATCTATTCCTCAAAGACACACACATACAGGTTGGATTTGGCACGAGGGCGAGTGATGGTTCAGTACATAAAATTTTATTAACAAGATATTTCAAAAAAATGAAATTCTCTGTCAATAAATAAATGCATAAAAACTGAACCAGTGACTCGCAACTCGTGAGCTGTAAAGCCACGACAAGGCACCAACCGTTTTACAGGCCATTCACGCACCTTTCATACCTGATACAAACCAGACCATTGACACCATCCGAATGGAAAAGCAACACATAACAACAATCACAATAAGGGGCAAGGTACACCCTACTGCAGAAAGAGAAAAAAAACAATTATTACTGCACACCCATCTAATCCGCAAGCACACACACATACTGGTTGGATTTGGCACGAGGGTGAGTGATGATTCAGTACATACAATTGTATACGCAAGTAATTTCACAAAAATGAAATACACTGTGTATAATTGAAAGTATGATAAACTGAACCACTGACTCGCAGCTCGTGAGCTGTAAAGCCACGTCAAGGCACCAACCTCTTTACAGGCCATTCATACACCTTTCGTACGCGTGACACATACAAAACATTCACACCGCCAGCCGCGGACCCATCACATTTCAACACTCACACCAACAAACAGCGCCATTCAAGGGCCCATCACTTTCACACGCCCACATTTCTGACACTGCAACTACACAAAATGATGGACTGTGTGGAGTGTCACTCAACTAGCAGTGTGTGTATTGACCAACAGAAAGTAACTACTCACACACCACCTGCCGAGCGCCAGTCCACCCACACCACCATCCAAGCACCAGACCATGCACACTGCCAGCCAAACACCACTCAGCGCACACCGACAGCCAACTACCACTCCACAAACACAACACCAGCCAAGCACCACTCCACACACACCGCCAGCCAAGCATCACTCCACGCACACCACCAGCCAAGCGCCACTCCACAAACACAACACCAGCCAAGCACCACTCCACACACACCGCCAGCCAAGCATCACTCCACGCACACCACCAGCCAAGCGCCACTCCACAAACACAACAGCATCCAAGCACCACTCCACACACGCCGCCAGCCAAGCACCACTCCACACACGCCACCAGCCAAGCACCACTCCACACACACCGCCAGCCAAGCACCACTCCACTCACACCACCAGCCAAGCGCCATCCACTCACACCACCAGCCAAGCACCTAACCATGCACTCCGCCAGCCAAGCAAAAATCCACTCACCCCCCCAGCACAACTCCAATCCATGCACTATTCCAGCCAAGCACCAGACCACGCACACCACCAGCCAAGCGCCAGTCCACGCACACCAACAATCCAAGCACAATCCTGCACACACCACCATCGAAATTAGAATTTTTTAAAGAAATACCACAAATCAAATGTAGAAACCTACAAATCTGCTAACACAAATTCAAAAACTAAATGCTTTGCACTAATGCAAACCTAAAAGCAAACTAAAAAATATTACAGAAAACAGACCAGACAGTACACTTACAAGCTCAATGAAACTCCCAAAACTTCTTTTGTGTGTGGTACGATTTAAAACAAGCTGGCACACACAATCCAGGATTTGAAGGACAGTCAGGACAGTGCATACGAGACTCCCTCCGCACTTCTCTTCGCCAACAGACTCTACATCTTTTAGTGGGATTGTCTTTTGCAGTTGTGGGAGGAATGTATTCTGGAAAGTGGCGATCTTTCAGTCTAGCCACTTCCTCCACCACTCCAAATCTTGGCACACTTGCCTGTTCCACTAGTACAAGGCTGCCTATTATAGTCTCCTGAAACTTAACAAAAGGCATCTTTGACTCAGGACAAGATTTCTGGAAAACAACAAAAGCATTAAAGGATGCCAAGTGGAAAAGATGGATAGCCAACTTCTTGTACCAAACGTAAGCCTTTCGAAGAGCAGCATAAGGTTCCAACCTCTGATCTACTCTGTCAACACCACCCATGTGCCTATTATAGTCTAAAATGCACACAGGTTTACGCACTTCAGCAGTCTCACCCCGAACTGGCAGAGCTTCAGTGCTTTTGTCATGGATAGTAGTCAGCATGTAAACATCTCTCCTGTCTGAAAACTTCACAGCTAGAAGCTTCCCACATCGCAATGCAGTAGACTGTCCCCGCACAAGCCTTTTGCAAACAAGTTCTATTGGGAAACCTTTCCGGTTACTGCGCATCGTGCCACATGCAACAGTGCCCACTTTGGCCAACTCCTTGAACAAACGCACACTAGTGTAGAAGTTATCTACATATAAATGGTGGCCTTTGTTAAATAATCGTCTACCTAGTTCCCACACAATTTTCTCAGTCACTCCAAAAGTGGACGGACAAGCAGAAGTGTTAATGCTGGAATCCTTACCGGTGTACACCCTGAAATTATAAACATATCCAGTCTCACTGTCACACAGCATATACAGTTTGATGCCATAGCGTGCCCTCTTACTAGGAATGTATTGCCTAAAAACCAAGCGGCCCTTGAACAATACCAAAGACTCGTCCACAGCTATTTCTCTTCCAGGTGCTAACATCTCAGGAAAACGATCAACAAAGTGATCAAGGACAGGCCGAATCTTAAAAAGACGGTCACAATCAGGGTGATCGCGTGGCAACGCTAAATCATTATCAACAAAATGCATCATGCGAAGAAGAAGCATATATCGATCACGAGTCATAACTGCTGGAAATATAGATGTTGCCATCAAGGGACTAGTGGACCAATAAGAAGACATTGATGGCTTCCTTAGCAAGCCCATCAAAAAAGTTAATCCCAAAAACTTCTTCATCTCTTCAACATATGTGGGAGACCAATGGGTAGCTCTGGAATGGGGCTTAAGGCTGGCACTGTGGTCCCTCAAATACTGCTCTGCAAACAAATTAGTTTGCTCCACAATCTCCTGCAAAAACTCATCGTCAAAAAACAACTGAAAAAATTGAATTGGCAAAAAATTGTCAGTATTCACTCTACACCCTGGAACACCAGTGAAGTCTGGCAATTCCGGCTGCACCATGCCAGGGGCAACCCAGACGTCATCACTAACATGAGGAGAAGAAGCCACCCTAGCCTGCAGGCCAGATACCTCTTGCTGCACTACATCAACGGGAACACTAGCATCCCCAGATGCCTCTTGCATCACTACACCAACAGGAATACTAGCATCCCCAGACACATTTTGCATCTCTTCACCAACAGGAGAACTCACATCCCCAGCTGCCTCTTGCATCTCAACATCAACAGAAGAACTCGCATCCCCAGATGCCACTTGCTGCTCAACAACAACAGAAAGACTAGCAGCACCAGATGCCTCATGCTGCTCAACAACAGGAAGACTAGCAGCACCAGATAACCTTTGGCGCACCACAGCAATGTGAAACCTTTTTTTGCTCACCAGTCAGGAAATGACTATGGGCCATATGTATGAAGGTACTGATTCTGAAATAGCGATTTTTAAGAAATTGCTATTTCAGAATCGCAAATTGGTACGTATGTACAAATTCGCTTTTTTTTAGCGAATTCTTACTATTCCTTAATTGTGATTAGCAAATTGCGAATCGCAATTAAGGAATACTTTCCCATTCATTTCTATGGGCCAGGAGGCCCATAGGAATGAATGGGAAGGTATTCTCAATTTTGCGATTCTCAATTTGAAAATCGCAAATTGAGAATAATTTCAAGGGTGTAGGGGTGTCCAAAGGACACCCTGTTGCACCCCTGTAATATCCATGGGTTCACATGTGGCACACATACATGCCCTAAGGGCATGTATGTGCGTCACATGGCACTTTGAAAAATGCAGAAATGTGCATTTTTCAAGGAAATCGCAACTTACCACCAACTAGAAGTTGGTGGTAATTTGCGATTCCTTAAATGCATTTTGCAAATTTTTTGGCTTCATACATTACATTTAAGGAATCGCAAAATTTGCGATTCCTTAAATGCAATTGCAAAATAAGGAATCGCAAATTTTGCGATTCCTTATTTTGCACTAGATTTTACTTCATACATAACATTTTGCTAATTCGCATTCGCAAAGGCCGAAATTCTGCGAATTTCGGCCTTTGCGAATTTGTTTAATACATATGGCCCTATGTGACGGCTGGTAACCGATATGCTGACCGAATTGCTAAATATTGTGCAAAAACAAACATGGCCCTGAATTGGAAAATTGAAACAAGTGAAAACAGATGCCAACTTATGTTTTTCTCAGCTCCAGAAACATAGGAAGAAGTAAGGCAGTAACAGGACGAGGTTGAGGTGAGCGAAAAGGAGATCTGGTTGAGGGCAGGGTGCACCCAAAGAGCAGAAGATAAAGTGTGGGTATACCCTGACGGTAGACCAGTTATGCCTGACTGTCTCCTTTTACCAATGGCCCACTTGTATCATGGTGACACACATGTAGGCAGGGATGCTATGATTAGACTATTCAGACAAAATTGGTATAATCCAAAGTTCAGGGTAGTTGCTGAGAGCCTCTGCCAGAGATGTCAACAGCAGAATCCAGGCAGAAAAACAGTAGTCAGTTGGGAAACATTGGAAAGGCTGAAGGTCCATTTGTGAGATACAATTAGACTTCATTGAGTTGCCTCCATGCAGAGGATTAAAATATAGACTTGTTATAGTGTGTTTGTTTTCCCGATGGGTGAAAGCATATCCCACTAGAAGAAATGATGGTCTCACAGTTGCTAAGCTCCTGTTGAGGGAACTTATCCCACGTTTCGGTTTCCTAGTCACTTTGGAATCAGATAGAGGACCTCATTTTAATAATGAGGTAATTTGATTAATCTGCGAAGCATTCAAAATTGATCAGAAATTGCACTGTGCATACTGCCCAGAGGCTTCTGGAGTGGTAGAACAAATGAATGGCACAATCAAATCAAGACAGGCTAAAGTATGTGCATCCACATCATTGTCATGCCCAGATGCATTGCCTCTTGCGTTGATGGGGCTCCAAAGTATTCCTGACAGGAAACCCCGGACTAAGTCCCCATGAAATCATCATGGAAAGAGCAATGAAACAAGCATTTGTTCCTGGAAATAAGTTAATGAGTATAAATGATGATTTGGTATTGGACTATTGCAAAGGATTGACTGACCTAGTGCATTCTGTCTCTCACCAGGTTGGAGAAGACGCATGTGCCAGGCAGCCAACGCAAGCACATGATCTGAATCCTGGCGACTGGGTTGTAGTGAAGAAACACACCAGGAAAACGTGCTTAGCACCGAGGTGGGATGATCCTCGTCAAGTCCTACTGGTTACTACCACTGCAGTAAAGTGTGCTGGGTTACCCAATTGGATTCTTGCGAGTCATACCAAAAGAGTGCCAGCTCCTCCTGAAACTGAACAACTGACTGAGACAGTTGAGGTGGCTGAAGGTTGTGAAGTCGAAGAACCAAGGGAATTGGATTCTGAAATAGTAGACTTGGAACAACCGAGCACAAGTCAGGAGGAATGGATTCCACAATGGCAACAGAAAATACAATTTGTGGACTGTGTTTAATAAGTGGAGTGCTTGGTGGAACATTTGCAATTCAGGAGGAATGGATACCAGCAATTGATACACCTGAAATAATTGTTCAAACAAGAAGCAGAACTCGATTAGATGGACAGGACGATAGTGAGGACCAGATAGGTGAACAAGAACACGCTCAGGGAGAAAAGAACAAAGCAGATCCAGAATCTGAGCAGGAACAGTTAGGGAAAGAAGAACATACTCAGGTAAATGAAACTGAAATTATTTCTAATCCTGAGGAGGGACAGATAGGAGAAGAAGAACACGATTGGGCAGCAGCCAAGCAAATTGCAATAAGACCAGATCAGGACCACTTAGACAAAGAAGAACAAGTTATCTCCACTCCTGTCGCCTTTGAGTCCCCCAAGGATCTATTCTCTCTCCCTCCCTCTTTAACCTCCGTATGGAACCCCTCACCCTCATTCTAAAAACAAGCAGGCATCAACTACCACCTCTATGCCGATGACACCCAAATCTATTACAAGATTAAAACTCACGCTGACATCTTACAACACCCTCACCAAGATCCAAACCTGGTTCCATTCCAATCATCTCAAACTTAAACCCTAATAAAACCGAAATCATTCTCTTCTCCCCTAAAAATAACCCTCTTCCCGTTCAATTCTGGATCTCTGACCTTAATGCTCTCAACTGCTCACTCACTCTGTCCAACTCCGTCAAATCTCTTGGCATTTCTATCGACAGCTCCCTAACCCTTAACGTCCACATCAAAAACTCTGCTAAAGGAGCCCTCTTCACTCTACGTCACCTCAAAAAAATCAAACCCTTTATACCCACTGATGACTTTAAACTTGTAGTTCAGTCAATTGTTCTTTCACATATTGACTATGGTAACACCATCCTCAACGGAATCCCCAAGGTTCACCTCACCCCAATTAAAGCTGTGCTCAACCTTGCAGCCATGCTCACCACAGGCTGCAAACGCTTCGATCTTATATCCCCGGCTTTCAAATCTCTTAAATGTCTCCCTATTGAAGGCAGATCTGCCTACAAAACTGCCTGCATTACTCATAAAGTCCTCCACCAAAACCCTCCGCAGTACCTCTCAAAGAAACTCCTCATTACAAGCACCACACGACCGTTGAGAAGCACCAACACCCTCCTCCTAATCCCACCTCTGCATAAAAAGAAAGCCACACAATCACGCTCTTTCTCTGGCAATGCCCCTATCATCTGGAATGCACTCCCAAAAAACCTGCGCTGTAACCCCTTCTATTTCAGCTTCAAAAAAGACCTCAAAATCCACCTCCTCAACTATTATTGGGGATCCTAACCTGTGACCTGCACCTGATCTCCAATTTACCATGTCATATTAGTCCAGTAATATTTGCCCATTTTCCTGAACATCATCTACCTGATTACTTGATATGTATAGCTCTTGCACCTGTATATCTATTTGATTTGTATATTTCGCATGATGTTTCATTATCTTTAATCTACTTGTATGCCACGTTTGCTTTATGTTATCTTCTCATGTAAAGCGCTCTGATACCTCTGGGTCTAGCCAGCGCTATATAAAACTTTTTAAATTAAATAAAACAAAATAAAAATAAATACGTTTTGCAGAAAGAAGAACACGCTGAAATCAGTCCCAAACAGGACCAGCTGGAAGAAGAACATGTTCAGGCAGGTGAGATAATGAACAAAAGACCTGAACAGGAACAGTCAGACAGTGAATCGACTGAAACAGAACAAGGAGTGCCAAACATGTGTAATAATAAAAGAAAACCGAATAAGGACCAGGAAGGAGCAAGTGCAGTACAAATAAAAAGAGCCAGAAAGGTGACAATTGGCCAGAAGGAGTGAAAAGACTGAATTATGTTCTGATAAGGATAATTGAAAAGCCAGAAGAGGTGAATGAAATTTCAAGTGAGTTCCGGACAAGACAAAGGAAAGAGAAAAAAAGTTTGGGGAGAGGAGTTGGCCTAACGGCTAAGGCGCTCGGCCTCGAACGTGGGGATCTGGGTTCGAGTCTCGGTAACGATGCCAAAACCTCCTGTGATTCTGGGCAAATCACTTAATCTCCCCGTGCCTAAAATGAAAGTGTGTCCTCATGTAACGTAACTGGTGCTATGTAAAGCGCTCTGATACCTGATTCGGTTCGGGTCTAGTTCACGCTATATAAAACTCTGCAAAAAAAAAAAAGAAAAACTCACGAAAAAGTCCAAGATTGAAAACCCTGAACAATAAATCTCAAGGCCATGAATGGACCTATATTATATTAGAAGAGTTTGAGACTCTGGACATAAGAGAAGATTCTGTAAGTCAGAATCCTGCACCGGAAAAAGAAAAAGAGTGAGATTTTATTAAATTAGATTCTGGGTGCTAAAGTAAGAGAAGAAATTACCTTCTCGTTATGAAAATGGCAAGAAATAGAGTTACTGAGCAACCAAAACGAAATTGTGTTCAAAGATGTTGTAGAGCATTCATATGTAGTATTATAATAGTGATACTAATATGGTTAGGTTTAACAGTAGCGGTTCCATTGCTTATGACAGTAAACAATAAAAATGACACAACTACTAAGGAAAGTACAGCGACATACAAAAGGGATAGATTAGAATTACAAGCAGCAGATGAGACAGTGACAGATAATGACACATCATTAAATGTCTCCACAAAGTTGTTAATAAACTATGTTGACACAATGGCAGTTAGTGATTGTTATGTTGGTATGAAATTACCAGCATCAGTCTCAAAAGGGGTCACATACCAAAAACATACCTTTGACATATGGTATATCATGTAGTGTATCAGCAAGCCTGTTTTATGCAACTGTGAAATTACAGCATTATTATTCAAACTTAGATACAGTATTTTCAGGACTTTCTATTTGAGAGAAAATAAATCCAGTACTTAGTACTTAGTGCTCAGAATGCACAGTTCATGGGTGAATTCTTCCTGGCGATTAAGTCTATAGATTTAGTTAAGGCACATGTAGCGGGGTGCGGAGTAATGAGCAGGAGGCGAGTTTTTGTTCGTGAAGGCTTTAATTGCTGAAACAGGATATCAGTACATGTTTTTCTACTATGAGTCCGTCTTGGCGATCTGCTTCGTTCGGGTCGCTGTTTTCTCCGAGTGGCCTCCTCCTTCTTCCGAATTGGACTCCGCCTCGTCTCCACCTGGCCCGTCTCCGTGATTACGGTGCTCGCCGCCTCGGGAGAAGACACAAGAGAGGACTCGTCAGTTCGTGGTATTCTCCAGACACACTCGTGAGGGGAAGGGAGTGAGAGGGCACCACCGTTGAATATTTACATCAAGTGAAGGGGCGGGGAGGGGGTGCAGGACGGGTTCTCCGGGGGGATGTGGGAAAACGGGATTCAAGTTACTCTAAGGTCCCTCCTCTCCTCTTAACCCAGCCAGTGATACAATTACGTACCTCGGTGAGCCACACACCTCCAGGTCGCGTGCGGCTGGGCGGCTCGTGGTGCCGTTGGCCTCCCAGCTCCCGCGCCGTCAACGGGTCTCTCAGCACCTCTTCTCCTTCGGTAAATGTAAAACCGGGTTCTCTTCTCTCCGCTCTGTCTTTGCTCCTTTCTCTCCAACTCTCTTCTCTCCGCTCGCCGTCCTCCGCTCCGGTGTACAAGCACACCTGACTGCCTTCACCTGCCGGATTTAAGGCGTGTCTGGGCTCCTCCTCTTCACTGCTACGCTTCCAGTTAAAGGGCCAGTCGTCTATCTCCTCATCGTCGCAGCTGTAGCGTTCTTCAGCCGACGACCAGACCTGTGGTGGAGAAGGCTGAAATGACAGTAGGGGGGGTCACAAGGTGAATACCCACACGGGGTGGTAGCGACCTTCGAGGCGCCCAGTGGCACGCCGCCGCCCCCGTCACAGCACACGAAAACAATTTAACATGCACATTGCGTGAAGAAGAAAAGATATTCCTAAATTTAGTTGAGGAAAGAAGCAGAATTTACAAAAGAAAGCTGTTGAACAGAAAAGTCATGTTCCAACATGGGCTGAAAGGGAGGGAATTTATACAGCTGGCAAGGCTCATGCTGCGATGTCCCTGGACTTTGTAAAGCAAGGGAAGATATGCATTCATAGATTAAAGACTGAATACAGTAACATATTTATTGGTTCCAGTGAATGTGAACATAACGTCCTGATTTTGGGAGGTTGGGGACTAAAAGGGGGAACTGATTCAGTATTTCCCTGGATTTATTTTGTGTGTGGTAATAATGCTTATTTTCAGCTACCTGCACAATGGTATGGAAGCTGCTACCTGGGGATTGTATTTCCGAAAATCTATAATATAAAAAGAATCACTGGAAGCAATGAAAATTCTAATGTACTAACACAAACAAAAAAGGCTAGTTTTTCAGAAATTGTAGGAGATATAATTAGTGCAATAATAGAGTCATTCTAAATTCACACAAAATTTGTCAATTATCAACAGTTATTGATCGCCTATCGACTGATACTGCTGGGGGATTCTTAATGATCAATACAGAAATGGTTGCAATTAGATCAATGGTTTTGCTAAATAGTCTTGCACTTGACATCCTATTAGCACAAGAGGGTGGAGTCTGTGGAATGTTGAAAGTTCAACATTGTTGCACTTACATTCCTGACAAAAGTAAAGAAATTAAAGGGTACTTCAAGAATGTTACAAACTGTAATGAAATTCTGAAACCACTGGAGGTGGACAGCATGTTGGAAAGACTAACAAAAAGTATAACATCAATAGGGACCTGGTTTACTAATATAGGGAAAGGTCTTTTAGGTCAAAATGATAGAGCGCGCAGGTCACCCGACTATAATTTTACCATATGCACACTTGGGCCCATAAATTTAATTGACCATATATATTCCAATCGGGTAACCTACACTCTACTACCAGTAACCCTAGTTTGTTTCTACCTATTTCCTATATACTCGACTTACCAATCCTTGTCGCTGGTACCTATGAGTACAATGGATCAGGGAGCTAGCTGAAAAGATAAGCAGTCACCAAAATACCATAACATTTATAATATTTGCACTCATTATAATAACCACAGACTCGAGAAGTTTTGAAAACCTTTATCTAGTTCTCATCACTGTTAGAAAGCATTAGATTTACAGTAAGCAAACTATCAATAACCAAAATCATGAAAAGCGTATAACCATGCAGAAAATAGATTATGCCAACCATTTAGAAGTCTAAAGGGAAGGTAAGAACAGGGAACATATTGGGAAAAATAAACGTATAGGAATCAGACTTGGATTGGATATTTTCTAAAGGATGGAGAAAATAAGGGACATACTAGAATGTCACAATTTTATTGTTTTCTTATGGGATGGGTAAGAAAAGGAACATGAAACCATAACGTCAAAACTGAATTTATCAGGCAGCTATAGGAAAGGTAAGGAAATTGAAACACGCTAATAATTCAGAATAACCACTTTAGTTCAGTAAAAAGGGTGGGTAAAGAGAAGGAACATCTATTTATTCAGAGACAGTACTTTATAATTCAACTATAAGGTAAGGGAAAAATGGAGCATGCTAATAAAACTTTTACGACTTCAGTACTTTGTCACAGGGGAAGGGTAAAGAAAAGGAACATATGCAATTATAACTTTTAGCAAGATTCTAGGAAAAGTTAAAGAAAGATTACGCAAGTGTATTTCCCTCACAGATTTATATTTACCTACAATGGTGTGGAGACCAGCCCTGGCCACGGGTCAGTTAAGAACAGGAAAAACCCCAAGGAAAGCGATTGCCAGTAGGCCAGCAGGTGCAGTATGGGAACCAGGACAGGAAAACCAGATTAGGATCAGGACAGGACCACCAAAGTTGAGACCAGCACCCGCAGTTCAGTTGCAACGCCTGCGCTACACCCTCTCTGCAGCTATCAGTCAGAACCCCGATTGGGTTATCGAATTCCCCAGCAAAGTGCTTCGCCAGCACTTAAGGTTCTCAAAACCCCGAATGGGTCTGTGAGTCTGTCTGACAGAGTGCTCCACAGCACCTCTGTTCTCGATCAGCTATTGAGTGCGTTGGGTCAGTGACAGGTCAGCTATTCGGACAAGTCGGACAAATTCTCTAGCGAACCTAGGCTAGTTATACTGTTTTCAGGTCAGTTTTCCACCCCCCAAATGTTGCAAGTGTAAGGCTCCCCAATTTCGATTGGACAAAAGAAAGGACAGGTCATCACATCACCTAGGATTTGACTTTCTCAGGCTCATAATTTGCATTTTTCAAGACCGCCCATCGAACTTCAGGTTCTCATGAGGTCTTCACTTTGCGAAACAATGGACAGTCTATCGATAAATACATTGTAGTCTTTTGACTTCTTCTTAGTGGGGTCAGACGAATGTTCCCAGGCACATCTTGGCTGGTGCTCTTGTCTGGCTAGCGTTCAATGACACAGAGTTCATCTTCTGGCGGTGGACTGTCATGCGCAGAAAGGATTTTCAAAATGGAATATTCCCGTCCCTCATGCCCACAGATTACGATACATGAAAAGTAAATAGAAACAGCTTTAGAACACAGAAAAATTGAATGCACTGTATACCATGAATCCCTATATTACTCTCATTATTTCTTAATAACTATAGTCTTTATGATTAATGCAGAACGAACAGTATAGCAAAAGCAGCGATGCAAGCTTCAGGCATGTGAGGACACAAAGCAGCCATCTTAGTTCTACTGCGCAAGTGCAAAGGGTTTCCCACCAGAACTGCGAGTACGTCACGTCACATGGGTATGACCGATGCATGCGCAGAAGAAATTCCCGTGTAGCAGCGGCCATCTTAAGTAGCAAGCGTATTAGGATTAGTAAACACATAGACAAGCGTCTCTCGGACACCCAAAACGTCAGAATAAAGGGTAAATTAATAAGACAAACAGATTGATTAGTTTAATTAGGGTTATTCGAGGTTCTTGAATACAAGCAAGGCGCTATATGTGCGAATCCTTGCTCCATCAAAATAATTTTTCCCCTTGTAGGTGTGACAATAATAGTATTAACAATAATGATTTGGTGCGAATGTTGTAGAAGAACAAGGAGATATGAAGTAAATGAAAAAGGAAGGAAAAGAAAGAGGGAAGATAACAACATAGAAATTAAAGAAATGAAAGGCAAACTTTATGAAGACATGAAATATTTTGAGAACAATGAGAGAGAGGGAAAAGTAGAAATGGACATGGAGCTTAAGGAGTACTGAAAGTTGGTATCTGTTTTAGGCTGGGTAGTTTACGATGGCATAAGATGCCATCAGAGAGGGGATTGATGGAGCAAGGGCTAGTTTATTTTTGCGAGACTTGCTCGGATTCAGTTCACTCGTTTAACTTATTAATTTATTACCATGAAGTTATTAATTATGTCTTGTGATTAATCTTTGCACAATACAGTCACATGGTTAAGATAGTGAAGCTTGCCTATGTGTTTGCTAGCCATTAATAGGGATAGTGGACTAAAAACGAGGCTCTAACAGAGAAAACCTTACTGCGTTAACTGCATCTACGTAACATGATGACTAATAAGCTTTGGAGGGAAAATCCTGTGCAGGAGAAGAACACACTAACATGGCGTCTTCAAGACCCACATGCCTTGCATCTGCTTTGCTATCTAGTAAACATTTTATTTTCTAAGAGCTAACGCAGGGAAGTGTTAAATAAATAAAGGGGAATAGAGTAAATGTAGGTGGTATACAGTGAAACCATTTATTTCTTGAATTAATATTATTTCTTTTGACCTTTTCATAATTTGTATCTTGGGCCTTCTTGCTGCAATCTGAATAAATAAGCAAACCCGTCTGCGCATGAGTGACCTCTACTTCCCCTGGAAGGATGATCCCATGCTTGGACCACATCCAAGGCCATCGACCGCTAAACCCTGGGAAACATGGATGCTGAGAACACAGTGGATAAAAACCATATGAACAGAAGGATAGAAATGTTTCAATTGAGAATAAACTCGAGTGGGAATAAAATAAAATGAATATTAAATAAAGGGATGGGTTTGGAATTGTGTGATGACCAAGTGCCCATTGCCTGTCCAATCAGAAATCCTAAATTTTGTGATTTTGCAACTTTAGGGCGTCGTACATAAATCACAAAAGGTATAACTAAGGTAGTTTAGTTAGCTAAGTGTGTGTGATCCTGAGAGAATGCTGCGAGGGGAGATGCTGTCAGAGTTATTAATGATGCTGAAGAAGATTCAAATAGAGAATTACTTAACTTATGTAAATAATTAGAAGAAGAATCTTGAGGAGGAAGAGAGTGTCAGAGAGGGGTGCGGTGAGTCGTCGGTTCTAGAGAGGTCCACTATCCTGTCCTAATACCTATCCTGAAGTCTTTGTCACCTGATCTTTCCCAAGGGACCCTTAACAGCCCTTTGACCGGAGGGTTGGTCTTCACACCATCTGTGGTAACTATAAATTCATATATATCCTGATGTGCTGTCTCTGTCTTCTCTTTTCTAGGCAACATCAATCTATTTAACCCCTCCCATGCTGATGACGAGCCCAGCTCGTCATCAGCCACGGTGCTCGTGTGTTGATGACGAGCTGAGCTCGTCATGACCGTTAGAATGCTCACACGCGGGGATAATTCCCCTGCTGTGCTGAGCGTTCTAAGGAACAGGCGTTGACGTGACGAGCTCGGCTCGTCATCAGCACACGAGCACCGTGGCTGATGACGAGCTGAGCTCGTCATCAGCACCGGGGCGCTGTGTGTGTCCCCACCCTCCCGCCCCCCCAGCACAGCGGGGGAATTACCCCCACAGCGAAGGGGTTAAATTGCAAGACTACATGAATCGACTGGTTCTTCCTTCCTAATGATTGATGGTGTTCGTGGTGTATTTTGAATGGTTCACTCACAATTTAAACTTTAGATAAAGGTTTTGAAAACTTCCAGAGTCTGTGATCATTATTATAGATGAATTATTTGTGAGAAAAGGTATCTGTATCAGGTAGGTAGCCATCCTCACAGGGAGGGCTGGTTGGGCGTGGGAGGCCTGCACTACTACTCCCACCATGCCTCCTTGTTCTCCAGTTTAGCAAGATGAAGCACTCTCCACCCACCCAGCAGCATGTGCCAGCCATTGTAGTAAAACAAGCAAACTTACCGGTAGGTAGTCATCTTCACAGGGAGGGCTGTTTGGGGCTGGGATGCCTGCATTACAACTCACACCAGGCAGCCCTGTCCCACCCCTGAGCAGGATGTGGCACCCCCCACCCCCCAGAAGCATGTGGCAGTCATTGTAGTACAACAACCAAACTTACAGGTAGGTAGCCATCCTCACAGGGAGGGCTGTTTGGGACTGAGAGGCCTGCACTACTACTCCCACCTCGGAATACGGCTCTGTGATACCATGAGCTGGAAGGCACACCACCAAAAGGTATTCCTGACTCACAAAAGGGCCACAGGAGCCTTGCTTAAGGAACAGCGAGCCTCATCCTTAAAACCAATCGGGGCATTGATAGATATCTACAGAGCGCGGGTTGTGAGTGCCGCCCTGTATGGGGCTGAACTGTGGGGCTTACAGAAAGTTGATACCCTGGCCCACCTTGAAAATAATTTCCACAAGGATTTGATGAGGTTGCCCCATAGTACTCCTACAATCCCACTACTGTTAGATACAGGCACTCGCCCAATCTGTGAGCAAGCTAATTTACGACCTTTGCTTCTCTGGTCCCGGATCTGGAACGTCCCCGAATTGTGTAGCTACGCTGACGCCCTAAAAGACCTTCTGTCGCTTCCAGGTTGCAGTAAGATACCCTGGTTTAGGGAAGTCAAACGCCTGCTTTATGAGCTGGATTTGGGTGACGCCTGGGTCAACAAAACCGCACCCCCCAAGCAGTTCCTGAAGAGGGTGTATTGGCTATGGGTACACAATAAGAGAATACACAATTCCAACCATTGCAAATCTGTCGCCAAGTTCTTGTTGGTCAAAGAGATCCCCTATAGGGAACCCTATCTGGACCTGATTCATAATTCTGGAGACAGATCACTGTATTTTAAATTTAGAGTGGGTGTGCTCCCCCTAGGCTCGTTTACCTCTACCTGGAAACCTCCACTTCAAACGCTTCCACATTGCCCGTTCTGTGCTTCAAGGGTTGAGTCCATCGCCCACTTACTGTTTGAGTGTAAGGCTTATGCAGCACCTAGATCGAAATGGCTAAAACCATTGTGTAGGAGCCTAGGAACAAGATCACACTCAGAAGCCCTACGCATACTATGCTCAGATGCCCGCCCATTTTTTGCATGTTGTATGGCAAAATTTTTAGGTTGGGCCTGGCGTATAAGAACCTCAAGGAAGCTGCTGCTTCAGTAAAGTGCCCCTTGATGAACTATATTCCGTATGGGTGTTCAAATGTTAATGCTACCCTTATTTGCGCATCTCGCTCTTATTGCTTTTATTGCTTTTATTATCAAACCTGAAGGTATTTTATATTATGTAAATTGTATTGTTTTATTTGATGCTTTGTATTGCTTTTAGGATATGTACTGTATCGAAATAAAGCTTACTTACTACTCCCACCATGCCTCTTTGTTCCCCAGCTTAGCAAGATGGGGCACTCCCCACCCACCCAGAAGCATGTGGCAGCCATTGTATGGTTCCCACTCACCTAACAGATAGGTAGCCATCTTCCCTGGGAGGGCTGTTTGGGGCTGGGAGGCCTGCACTGCTACTAACACCATGCCCCCTTGTACCACAGATCATCAAAACGGAGCACTCCCTCCAAACCAGATGCATATGTCAGACATTACACTGTCCACGTCAAACTAACAGGTAGGTAGACATATTATGCTCTCTTGTCCCACCCCAGGGCAGGATGGAAGCCTCCACCACACACACACGGAGATGTGTCGCAAATCCAACACAAGTGTGAAAACAGAACAGGTAAGTAGCCAATACTTGCACCCAGCCATTCCTCTCAAAAAGCATGGTGCCATCTGACAACACCAGCCCTCTCATCACACAAAAGTACACACAGATCCTATCGCCACTCACAGTGTACAGACAGAGAAGCGAATGTAACTGTCATAGCAACCAAAGTGTAACACACCAATTCACATATAGAAGAAAGTCTGTGCACAATCATGCACATAACTGAATGCCATGTGTAAGTGCCATTGTGGAAGAGGTGTGGTGCCACAGCCAGGGCGACTGATCCTTGATGCTGGGGATCACGGTTCGATCCCTGGCCCCCAGCGCCGAGATACCCCTTCGGGGGTGAGTCATGCGCTATACAATTACTTTATTTACTGGATTTTTACCAAAGAGGCTTCACATAAATTCTTTGTTGCACTAGTCGCTAGATGGCAACATGTCCCTGTAATCACAAAATATGCATGTGGCGCATGGTATGTTTCAACACGTCACACAAAGGACAAGTAATACATGTACCTCAACATCAGTCAGGAGGCAAAGTAGTGTGCATACAAACAATTTGATGATTAGTCAACTGTGTGGTGTACAAATAGTGCATAATATACATCTAACACAAAGCTTGTGGGGTTAACTACAATGACCATTTCCCACTGACTGCAGAGGACAACAACAGCGACCTGCCGAGCCAGTCTCAAACCCTCCCCCCCCCAGAACATGGACTCTCGGATGTTGACTCCCGGGATTCAGGGGGCGAGAAGCCGAAGCCGGCCCATCTGGTGTGCCAGGGAGCATCAGGTCCCAGGACCCCATCGTCCGCCCCACCACATCTGCAGCAACACCAACCTATCCGCAGACCCCTGCTGTTACGGCCTGTGCGTTCACCACCACCAGTGCTGCCTGTAACACTCTACCTGTCCCAGAGGATGATCAGCCCACACCACCGACTGAGGATGGCAGGGAGAAGATGAGGGCCCACAGTGGTGAGGCTACAAGTCCGTGGCAGCAAGACAGGTGGGAGGGCAAGGGTCAGTCCCAGACAGCCAGACCCTGGGACCGAAGCCCTGGACAACCTCAACAGAGTCCTTGGGGATTATGAACGGCCCCAGCGACAAACAGGCCGGTCAGAAGAAGATTCACACGAGCTTCTCCTGCTGGCGAGGTCCATGGACACCCGCATGGGCCAAATTGTGGACCTCTTGGGCCAACTAGTGGCAGTACCGAGGGACAGACCTGCGCCACAATCAATACCTCCACCTCCTTCTGGTGGGCCGCAGGATGACAGTTCAACATTCTCCCCTACGGCCACAGAGAGGGGTGAGTCCTCAGACCCCACTGGCCCTACAGCAGAGGCCCCCCTGCCAAGCGACAAAGGGGCGGTCCCAAGAAATCCCCGGGGTGACTACTCGATTCTTTCATTTACCATAACTGCCAACTCACTGCTTCACTAATCACCTCAATTTAAATGTTTACTCCCTCACATGTCACCATTATAAATAAATACTCCTTATACACGTCGTTGTTTCTGCTCCGTGTTTATTCCAGGATTTGCAGTCTTCACCATGATTACAAAGTACCAGGAGTATGGAATGTATGTAGGCAAGGAGAGGCTGAAGGGACCTAGGAAAACACAACATAACAAGAGTCACTAGTCAGGGATTGAAAGTTAAAATGTTTTAAAGCTATTAAACGTGCTACAATAATTTATTGGAGCACATTTAATTGCTTTAAAACATTATAATAATAAGACCTACTGAACAACGCAGGTATAATGAAATAGAAAGAGCATTGGACAGCAAAAGAAAAAAAAAACATCGGAAGAGCAAGAGAAACCAGAGGAAGGGAGAGTTTGGGAGCGAGATCAGTGGAGCTGCGAATTTAACAGTTGCCACTAATGAACACAGTCCACAACAACGCACGATATTTTATATGAATTTAATGCACCATGCCCTCTGGGGCTATTCTTTATTTTAAACGAAGGGCTCGGCCCACACCCTGGTCCCTTCCTCTATGTGGCTATCACCCAGGCAATTCTCCCACCTGCGGCCCTCGCATCACCTCCAGATGAGGCGTCAATGCCGGGAAGCGTGACTCCGATCTGAGTGCGATAAAGCACAGCATCATGACGTGGTGGTGCCGTGGTGCCAGGCAGAATCTTGGAGGCTATCCCCTCCCCCTCTCGCGTTTCCCATTTACCCAGCCAATACCTACAGTTCCAAAATGCCTTTGGCGCGGCACTGGCAGCCACTGGCCTATGACAAACATATCTAGGGTGTCCCTCGATCTTGCCAGGCCGGTCTCCCAGTCTTAAATCTGCCGGTCACTGTCTGGGGTTCAAAAATAACGGGGGTGCAGATGGAGAGCTCTGGCCATAGTGGGTAGACTACTACATAAGTGCCTTTCTGGCTGGCAATCTAGTCCAAATAAATATATTGAACTTCCTGGCTCAGGAAGTTCCAATATATTTATTTGGACCAGAAAGCCAGCCGGGGGGGCAGTGGGGAACCAAGTTCCGGCCTCAGTGTCCTGTTGGTGCAACATACTGTAATTCAGGGGGAACATCCTTTACAATGCAGTAATGACACCGCAGTGCTATTACAACGCGGGTTTCACAACGCCTTGCGCTGGAGGGCGCTCTAGGACAAGGAATAGTATAATTTACTATCCAACACCTTCCCTACTGTATGTACACTGGAGTTGGAATAGTAAATTATACTACTCCTAAGTCCAGCGCCCTCCAACGCAAGTCGTTGTAACGACTTGCGTTGTAAAACCTGCGTTGTGATGGTCTGCGGTATTTTATACCACGTTGTACCGTCATACATCCGTAATTCAGAATCACGTTCATCTGATTCTGGGCAATTTGGGCAAATCACTAGTCCCTGCAAATCGCGAATATCCCCCGGGCCGTGCCTACCAAAAATTAATGTGTCCTTCATGTGTACAGCAAATTCATTCATCACTATCTACACACTGTTGCTACGGGGGGGGGGGGGGAGTAAGACTCTTAATCTTTTACCCGCAGCCCCAGTATGATTATTTGTAACGGAAAAGTACAACTTGGCCAGGCGGGCCATAAGTATGGAACGAAAAAGCACAGGCCTAGAAGGCAGCAAGTGGCAACAGCACCCATTTAATTCAATTAAACTGGTAGTTGGTACTCACAACACATTCATGTCTGCGCCGCTGTGATCAATCATCACATTCACGGCCGTCCGGAGTCTCATTGTCTGAAAGAAAGGGCAGGGCATTCACACATCATTTGCGGATTCCAAATGCCAAGTTATGCGCGAGGCGGGCCGAGGCCTCACCATCAGTCTCCGAGGATCAGGCGGGCCACGCGGTCAGCAGCTCTCTTCTCTCTCCAGGCTGTTGTGCGCGGAAGAGGGGAGGGGGGAGAGAGAGGCTGACGCAGTTAGGACAGAATGACCAATCACTGCATGGCTACACAATAAAGCTATGCAGTGATTGGTGATTATTCTCCCATGTTGTGGAATTGGAACTGCCCAGTCGAACCACTGCACTCTACACACAGCACGCATGAATTATGAGTCATGGGCCGAGCCTGGAAATGTGGCACACAGGTGCAAGATGATCATATCCACCTGGCACACCACTTGCACATTTATGGAGTGGAAATGTTTGTGATTCCTGTAGATGTACTCACGTGCCTGTGGTGGAACCAGCCCAACATGTGTGCAATCAGTGGCTCCAACAACATGGGGGATGTGTCCAAGGGCATAAAAATCACCCTTAACACCCGCCAATTCATGCCCCCTGGGGAAATGGAAATTTCTGTCCTTGTAGATCATCATAGCGGACAGGAGAACATGCAGCATCATGCTGAACATAGTTTGCGACATCCCACCTGCACTGGACACCGTGTACTGGAAAGATCCAGAAGCAAGAAAATGCAGTGCCCGCCATCACCTTAGACATTGGTGTGAAAGCACCCGGATGTGTCCTGTGAGGCTGCAGGTGGGGCTCCAACATAGCACATAGTCCTTTGAGGGTGTCTCTATCAAGGCGGAATTTCCGTATGACATCCTCATCCTCCATGTCCGCCAGCACTGTGAAGGGACGATGCACATTTGGTGTCCTCCTAGGTGAGATGAGAGAGGTCACATGTCAATGCAATTCACCAGGAGATGTGTCTGACATCTTATGTTTTGACTGACACACCGGCCCCAATGACTGTCATCACAGTTGAGCTTACGGCACACCTTACATGTAGGGATACCTTCAGCTACAGTACTCGCACCCTTGTCCACCTTTCACCCAGCAAGTACCTCCAAAACAATATTATTGCTGTTGCTATGGCAACATTTCTGAGTTGGGCCTGGGCCATTCAGGCTTACAAACTAAGGAAACATTGACTTGCCTCAGCCTTATTTTATACCATTTTCAATAACTCTGTGGTAGGTTGATTTTGTCACCTTGCTGAGTCTTGGTGTTGGGTCTAGTGACTAGTGACCTCTCCAAAGACGTGGGCAGCTCTATGTTAAAATCAACACTATAGGTATTTTGGCATTATAACACCGCTCTGCCTACAAACTATTGCTGGGTTGGTATTTTTTATATTACATCATCTTAATTCTATGGATTTTATAGTGATAGATTTGATGTATTAATATATTAATGTATGCACTTATTATTGTGGTCCCCTGGCAACAATGTCAGTTCTGTATTTGATTTGAGGTTTTTAACATTTGTATTTTTAACCTGTTTTAACTTTTAACTGACCGTAATGTCTTTTATGATTTTTATAATCGAAATAAAGACTTAATGAACTGAACTGACCTATCTGACTATGAGAATGCCCAAAGGGATGTGGCCACATCTTGCATGAGCAGGCCTGAGAGTATCTCACACAGCATATGTGTGAAACAGCAACACAACTCTCTCATACCTAGCTGCAGTACAGTGGTGGCTGGTGGACTTGGAAAGTGGTGGGCGAAAGACTCTGCGGACACCCATTTCAAAAGTCCCTGCCTCTCTATTATTTGGTGCTGTGCTCCCTGAAATGCAGATCTCCTCAAGCTTCAAGCACTGGTGCTTCTCATACTGCATTGTGCAGTAATAAAAGAACACATTTACACGTACATTATCACTGTTAGCTTAGACATAGCCTCAAGGCCCCATTAAATGTTTCTCACCCCTCTGAACACTACCTACGACAGCCAAACTCTTCCCACATAAGTTGCTCTCTAGCCCAGCAGTGCAACTATTGTGAAACCTCTTACAAGAAGATGGTAACTGCCCAAGTAAATGTAAGCATAACTCACAAATCACTGCTTCAGTGCACGTTTAGGCATGGCCACAAGTTCACCACAATTGTGTGACGGACACCTCTGAACCTCACACGACTCCCAAATTCTTTCCATAAACCACACAATAAATCCAAGCTTGGCAAACCATGCACAGCAAAGAGAATAGCCTCTTTCCTTAACACCAAAAGCCCTTTGGAGCCTCGTCAGTGATAAGAGGCCCTATACAAGAGTTACAATACAATGAAATACACTTGCTGGCATATCAACAAACCATTATCCCTTACTAGCACAGAGGTTTTCCCCATGCAACTGAATGTGAATTGAGGGTTGTTCAGTAACTTTGGGGATGTACAAGACTATTCTCCTAAGTTTCTTTAAAGTTGGTAGTACGTTTGTAATAATGTCAGATATTAATGCACTTCACAATTCACTGCTGCTGGAGTGATATGTAACACATGCTATACAATATTGCGCCATACTATAGGTATTGAAATGATGCAAACGTTGTCCCGGACATATAAAACTTAATTCACAAGCACTATATCCTGATGTTCACCCAGTTATGCAACTTTCCACTGCAGCAGCCAAAGCCAGTGAAATCCTGAGTGCATTGTAGCAAAGCGTCCAGATGCGGGACCATAATTGCCAAAAAACTGACTTGCCACACGAAATTCACAACTAGCATTGGGAAGGGTGACTAGGGCCACTGTTCGAAGTTTGCATATTCGCCACCTGTCCCTCACAGCAGGTTATGTCAGTGAAATTGCCTTTCCCTTCACCTCAAGGGCATAGATTTCCCCACATTCAAATGGACGTCCACAGAAGAGAGCGCTGAGAAGCAGGTGCGGGTTAATGCAAATAAAGATGGTGAAACAACAAGGTGCTTAAAATCTGCAGATACATCCGCTTAACAATGAAATGTATCTGGCAAAATAAAACAACATACGGGAGACAGCTACGAAAACCACCTTACCGGACAGCAGGTCCGCACTGCCTCTGCTCCCCTTGGCGCCTTCACGAACAGCACAGGAGTGGCAACCCCACTCAGCCAATACTGGCGCTTCTCCAACCACACCAGGATTGGCTTAGCAGGGTTACTAGCCGCCGGCCTGCCCATTAGGAGACCGAGGTTTGATCCTTTGCTCCACCCTCGCTCTCCTTATGGGCATGCGCCAGCCAGAGAAGACACTAGTGCGCATGACTGGGCACAGCAGAAACATTTGCCGACCTTCACCAGTCATGCTCACTTGTGCTGCTGCCCCTGGTCTGACAATGCATGTCAGTCAACATGACGCCGGACTGCCCACCCCTTGCAGACTCTGAAGGGGTGGGCGGTCCGACGTCATGCTGACTGACATGATTGTCAGTTCTCTCTTGGCGTCTCTGAACTTAAGTAAAATGAGTCAGTTTACTTAAGTTCAAAGACGCCGAGGGAGCTGTGGGGGCGGGCGGGGCAGGGGGGCAACGCCCCAACGCCCCAATGGACGCCTCACTTTGCTGCAGTACCTGCCACACCCTCAGACGTAAGTCAAACAGGGCACACATCAACAATACAATGAGCACAGTCTGTGCGAGAAAACCAGGTATGAGCATGAGCCAGGATAAGTAGACACCCAAATCAGCACATTGTTCAGTAAGACAATCATCACTGTGAGTTGTTCAGCACTTATACACATTGCCATGAGTACCCATTGGAGGGTCCATCACAAAACTGTTCTGAGGGCATGCCCAGCAATATCACAAGTGACATGTGAGGTAATACCAAAGCATAAACACAAACATGGCATGTTTAGTCAGCTGTGAGGTAAATGTGACATTGGCATTGTGTGCACAATCATGTGCCATTGATCATGTGGCCACTGTGCACTGTTGAGAACTGCACATTGGCCTTTTACACATGTCCATAGGGGCTGTTAAAGTGCTCCGCCACCCAAATCACGGTCATACATTGTAATCTATGGCACACATATCAGGGTAGCTACCGTCTGGCCCCTGCGGTGTGTCGCCGCCAATGCCCAAGACACAATCACGGTAGTGATAGGCATATACACATGGTCAAATTGGCATGCACCCCCACCCAAATCATGGTCATATATTGTAATGTATGGATCACATATCACGGTAGCTACCGTCTGGCCCCTGCGGTGTGTCGCCGCCAATGCCCAAGACACAATCACGGTAGTGATAGGCATATACACATGGTCAAATTGGCATGCACCCCCACCCAAATCATGGTCATATATTGTAATGTATGGATCACATATCACGGTAGCTACCGCCTGGCCCCTGCAGTGTGTCCCTGTCAATGCCCAAGACACAATCACGGTAGTGATAGGCATATACACATGGTCAAATGACGGTTGGCATGCTCGGCCACCCAAATCACGGTCATACATTGTAATGTACAGCACACATATCGCAGCAGCTACCGCCTGGCCCCTGCGGTGTGTCACCACTATGGACCATGCCCTTACAGCCAATGGGAACCGCAATCGCGGCAGCACAATGCAAGTTTTAAAAATCGCGGTAGGCGTGCTCCGCCACCGTGAAGCTGGTCATTGGATGCATTTGAAAAAGGCTGACCTGGAGCACCAATTGCAGTATCTTAGAACCACAGAAATGACCCCAGGGGGCTATATATGTGTGGGAGAGAGCCTCACATTTCCACTGCTCACAGAGCCCGCTGCCTGAGACCCCTCACCACCAACTGCTGCTGCTCCTATCTCCAGAGCCTGCTGTGTCAGAGGGATAGTCGGAAGCAGAAGCGGGGAGGCCGTATAGGGTCAATAGTGAAGCTTTTATTGGGTTCTTAGAGTTCTCAGGAAGGTTAAAGAAACACAAAGGAAGCGTCGTGGTACAGACAGTCTTGGGATGTAACAGCTCTCTTTCTGTTATTAAATGTCTGTTCTTGACTTCTAGTTGTCTTGCCGAATTGGAGAAACCCATTACGGGTTTCAGGGGGTCCTCCGGTCTTGGGAAACCTATTACGGGTTTCAGGGGGTCCTCTGGTCTTGGGAAACCTATTACGGGTTTCAGGGGGTCCTCCAGTCTTGGGAAACCTATTACGGATTTCAGGGGGCCCCCCGGTCTTGGGAAACCCATTACGGGTTTCAGGGTCCCTCCGGTCTTGGGAAACGTATTACGGGTTTCCTGGTGTTCTGCCCGGTCTCTTGGATACCTCAAACAAAAAAGAGAGTGGCGTCAGGGTCTGTCTGTTAAAGGGAATTATTTAGGGATACCGTCACCCCACCATGGAAGTGAAAGACAATTAAAGAAGTTTTGTGCACTTTGTTTCAGCAGGTTAAGCTCTGGGTGATAGAGGAGTCTGCTTAACTGGGCTGGAGTTAGGGTCTATACTCTAGGGAGGCCGTTTAGCAGGGAAAAGTAGGATGGTGCTAGGAAGAAGGCAAGTGGAATAAACACCCCTCCCGAACAGTGTAACACCCACCCCTTCCCTAGACCCTTGTCCCACCACGTACCGCTAGTGGCCACAACTCTCCTGAGTTTTGGGGGCTCTTGTGTCCTCCGGGCTCCACCAATCCTCACTCCAGGTTTCCTCGTCCTCTTCAGCTCCGGTGTCCTCGTCGTTCGCGTCCTTCGCCAGCTCCCGGGTCCTCGAACAAACTCCTTCCGGTGTCTTCCCCGCAGTTGCCTTCAATAGCGTGGCTTCTCGCTTTTTCAGCAGGGGTTCCTCTCGTAGGAAGGGCTCTGATTGGCTGTCACGCCCGTTGGTCCCGCCTTCCAGAGATCAGCGCGCATCCGGGTTGTGTGGCTGTGAGAGGAGGGGAAAATTGTGCATTAGGGATGGCGGTCCTACACTGGAGTCGTCCTCGTCCTCATGCCGGTAAGGAATCCACGGGGTCTGTATAGGGGTGGGGATTTGTTCTGGGCTCGGTACAGGGGCGGTTCTCGGTACAGGAGTGGGGCCAACCTCACATGCTGCCTGAGACCCCTCACCACCAACTGCTGCTGCTGCTGCTCCTGTCTCCAGATCCTGTTGCCTGAGACCCCTCACCACCAACTGCTGCTGCTCCAGAGCCTGCTGCCTTCCACCCCTCACCACCAACTGCTGCTGCTGCTGACTTCAGGAAATGCTGCCTGCCACCCCTCAACACCAACTGCTGCTGCTGACCCAGGGCTTGCTGCCTGCCACCCCTCAACACCAACTGCTGCTGCTGCTGTTTTCAGGGCCTGCTGCCTGCGAACCCTCACCACCGACTGCTGCTGACTCCAGGGCCTGCTGTCTGCCACCCCTCAACACCAACTGCTGCTCCTGCTGTCTACTGGCCACAGTGATGGCGAGGACAGAGAAGATCTGTGCTAGTCCCTTCACCACCAAGGAGCTGGAGTTCCTGGTGGACGAGGTGCTCACCCAGTATCCGAGGTTATATGGTGCTCCAAATGTGGTAAGTCTTCCAGAGTGGGAGTGAGAGTGCAGGGGGGGGGGCACACATGACGTTGATCTGCTGCAGTATGTGCCTGAGAGTGTGGGGTTGTGTCATGCACTGCCTAGCATGCTGTCTCCAGGAGAAAGGTGTGTGTAGCCTATTTCACATGTTTCCCTGCCTGCACCTCAAGATTGGAGGGACATGTATTGTCTTGTCAGCCATACAGTGACACAGCAAGTTGGTAATGCGGGAGTCAGGGCAGTGATTGCTTGTGTGAATGGCTGTGTGGGGCCCTGATGTCCATAACAGGCCCATCTGTGGCCTTAGCTGGGGTTTTCGTCCAGATGGTAGTGATGGAATTGTGTCTGGTTCAAAATTGTACATCATCTCCAGTTCAGCAATATCCTCAGGACTTCATTACCCAAGGGTGACACTCTTGGTGGGCATTCACCTATGACACAGCAGATTGTCGTACTATTGTGCAGAGCACCCTCCATTTCCAGCAGCATGTGTACACCCTCCTAAGGCTTGAGCCGGAGAAACGCTGCTGACATTGATTTGTTTAAAAAATGGTTATTTTGCACATGAGTTTAACCATTGTCTGTTTTTTTAAATGATCACCGTTGAATGCTGCCAGAGCTACTACTTCTGCACTTAAGCCGCCAATTTGCTTTAAAAAAAATATTTTTTTCATCTGTACTCACCATTCTGGGAAGTAACTCATAGGCTCTGGGGCTCGAATCCTGCCTAGACTGGGGGGCTGCACAGGGCAAAAGCAGGGCCACCCATTTTGGGGGAAGGACGCTCAGCGGGCTAGAGTTTTCGCCCCTGACGGTATAATTACAAAAGCAAGCCGGGCCGACGACGGCTGAAATGCCAGAAACCGGTCCTCGGAAGCTTGTTTCCTTTCCAGTAAAGAATTGGCTTGGTAGTTTGGTCTGCCCTGTTCCCATGATGCACTGGGCCAGGGCCAGACTAATTTGCATGTAGCCAGGTTCTGAACTGGGGTGAAGCAGTGAGCTAAAAAACGGTGATGGATCAAGCCCTGATCTGTTGACTGGGTAGGAGTGTTCTGATTAACTCACATACTCTGTCCATCACCACCCCCTTTTTGAATTGGCATGGGCGCGCGCAGCGGGCACGCCGCTGGCACGCCAAAGGCAAGCCCATCTGCGCCTGTCCGCGCTCAACCAGCGCTCAGCACCAGCACCCCTGCTGGTGTTGGAGCCGGTAAGTCGATTCAATTACAATACACTACTTTTTACACAGTTTTAATGGTACTGGTAGAGTGGTTGAGTGTCCAAATATTAGTCTTGATAAGGAGTCTCCCTCCTGCTCTACAAGCTGTCCTAGGTGTAACGTCATGCTACCAGCCGTATCTCACCAACCAATTAACCCACGAAAACAAACTCGAGGGAATAGGACAGACATCTCACAAGCGCAGGGGCTAAAGTGCATTCTGTTGAATGCTAGGTCCTTGGTAAAGCACAGTGTTGAGTGTTCCAGATTAATCGAGGAAGAAGATTTAATGGTTGCTTTTATCACGGAATCTTGGACCGGTGAGGCATCCGGACCAGATTTAGTCAAGGCTACGCCCCCAGGCTATTCTTGTCATACCTTAAATAGGCCTATTAGGAAAGGTGGGGGTCTTGCGATTCTTTACCACTCCTCCATTAAGGTGACTTTTGAAACAACGTCCATCTCAGATTGTGAGGCATTGGAGTTTTGCTTATATTACTCCCATCAGGGTACTTTCAAAGGCACCCTCGTTTAAAGGCCACCTGGATTCAGGAGTCCTTTTGTAAAATTGATGGGAAATCTGCTGGAAAGGGGACTCTCTTCCAGCTCCTACACCTTATTGGGAGACTTTAATTTTCATTAAGGGGCACACGCAGATCCACATACAATGACTTTTTTGGATTTTATGAAAAGCGTAGATCTCAAACAGCTTGTTGTTGGGCCGACCCATACGGCAGGGCACACGCTGGATGGGATCTTTTCCAACAACTCGCAACTTACTTTTACAGGCCTGCTTCTCCTGGTCTGGTCAGACCATGTGGCAGTACGCTGTGAGCTAGCCGTTTCTAACCACCATGAGATCGACAAACTAGCCAAGAAGCAAGGGCCTCCAGAGCATGGAATAAAATTGAGGCTAAAGAGTTTGAAGATTTGCTGAACTCTACCTCATTCTGTCTGCCTGTAGACATAGAAGAGGTGACTATGCTATACTCCAACTGGCTCGAAGCAGCCGGCAATAAGCTAGCGCCGAAAAAGGTCTCATACTCTAATAGAGTTCGGCCTTCCGCCCCATGGTACTCTCAAGAATTGAAAGATCAAAAACTAAAGTGCAAATTGTTGGAAAGGAAGGGGAGGAAGGGCTATAACACCCCAAAAAAAGAGGCATATAAACAAAGCCTGATGGCTTATAAACACCTACTTTTTACAACTAAGAAAAAAATTATTCGCCAATCCAATTAATTCTGCTATAAATTCGGCTAAAGAACTCTTCAAAATAGTTACCAGCTTGGTGTACCCTGGTACACCTAGTGTTTCCCCTGAGGTAACGGGTTTTTAGGAACCCGCTGGTGTCAGGGGATAACACCCGAAGACCTCTGAGTTCCCTTGTTCCGGACCACAGAAACAATGAGTCTTCTATCGCAGTCAAAGATCAAGTTTTATTGGTAGCTACCAAGTAACACGTGTCCCAGAAGTACACCACACGGAGAGTAGGTTTTGGGAGACTGTTCGTTTTTACAGAACCAGCCGTCTCCTTATATACAAGATATATGGCTTCAAGCAAGAATTCTTGAGTTTATGGTATGGCAATATACATATTTCTACAATAATACAAAGAGCGAAGTCATGTAAGCAAGCCCATATTTTAGATGTCCAGTTCGTTGATAGATTACCCAGTTAGGCCTGGAACTCCCATCAGATATCGATGAAACTCAATAAAGAACGGTACAACCCAGTCATAAAAACTGGCCATAAACAAAGAACGTGGACAGGTGCATGTTTGCAGAAAGCATGGTCTGTATGTAGTGAATGGTTCGTGGAATGTTATGCGTAGATGCTATCGCATTCGGCCACTGGGCGAGGAGCTGCCTAAACAGGTTTGGTCGAAGACAGTGGAGTCAGTTGGGACAGGTCAGGGGAAAGTCACGAAAGGTGGACGTGTCTATTTGGATCAAGCTCGACCTTTAATTGACTTATCATGAGGGCAAGATGCAAGATGGATGCCGTTCACAAAATGGAGTTTAAGGGATGGGACGGAAACTGTGATTTAGGGGTGTTGGCAACCCTCGATTGTAACGCAAATACATAGGAATGATGTCCTAATCATTATCGGTTCATAGACACCAAAATCGTCTTGGTACGTTGAGATTTTGTGACACGGGTATTGAACCTCGATATCGGGAAAACAACGGGGTCCGGATTTTGAGAACCACAGACCCTCCTTTTGCCCTCATATAAGGCAATAACTCATGCTAATCTGAGTCCAAATCGGTATGAAGAAATTCGTGGAGATGTTGCTGTAGCATCATTCTGTTACTCAGCTCGTCCTGCGACACAGGCTTCCGTACACACGAGGTAGCACAGAGGCCACATAGTGCAGGAGCACACTGTATACACAAGCAAAACATGAACAGAAGTGCCAGGATCATCCCAATGAAGATCAAGGTTTTCCATCCCCAGGCAGTGATCAGCTCCCAGAACCACCCCAGCAGGGACCAATCCCCTTTCTCAACGTGAAGGGAACCAGATATTTCGTGTAATTTGGAGATTGCCTGGTATACTGTCAGTGCGTTATCAGGGATGAAAATGCAACAACTGGATTGGATGACTCTACACACACCACCACGATCGGCGAGTATGATGTCTAAGGCAATTCGGTTCTGAAGGGTCATAAGTCGATCCGACTGAAGCTCTGTTGTCAAATTGCCAAGTGCTCCGGCCGTCGTAGTCACGGCGGATTCAACTATCCTTGCTAACTGGCGAATATTCCTGCTGTTCACCATAGGCCCCCAAAATGGCAGAAAACCCTTTGCGAAGTCAGCGAATTCCTGACCCGCGGTGTCGTCTTTACTCACGACACCTCTAGCTGTCCTTGTCCGATGGTAATCTGCTCGGGCCGTATAGGTGGGAGGCAGCAGAAATGAAATAAAACATGTACCTGAGAAATCAGGGGGTAACCACGTGTAGGCTTGGTCGTGGCAAACGAAATACGTGCCTTTGGCTGCCAAAAGTATAGGGGAAGTTCGGGAAGCAAATACATATGTTTCCGTGCAAACGCTCTTTCCCAACTGTGCTGTGGGGTTCCTACCAATACCCTGTAAGCATAAGTGACCTCGGCGGGGAACTATCCAAACTGGGCGAGATTTCTGTGCTGTCTGGCTCTTGACCAGGTAAACCCCATGTTTAGTCACATTCCAACGGGTGTAGGGACTCAGTTCATCTTTGGGCATTGTCAGATATGTGTCGATATCCCTACTCATGTTCCTTATCCCTGCGATTAGTGCCTTGTTACTGGAATCGCTCGCAGCGGAACGGGTCGGGTATGGTTCTAGGGCGAATAAGAACATGGTCTGGAAAGCCCACAGAGAACCATAGTAGCTGAATGGCAAAATGAAGTATGGGATCCCCTTATCGGTTGTGTGTGGCATAAGTCCGCATATCCAACAGTTTGACGTGTTCATTATGGACTGGTGTTGGTGTAGAAGCTGGATGAAAGAGTTGTTTACAAATTCGAGTCTTCGGGCAGACTCGTGTTCAGGTAAAGGGTGAAAGTAGTGTGGAGAAATAGTGGGAGGAGGTGGTGGCTGGGTGTCATTCGAAAAGGTAACTTTAAAAACGAATAGTGTATAACTAGTAAAAAACACAAGTATGCTACATAACATTAAAACACATAGTATCAGGAATCTTCTTCTGGACAGTATCGTGCATAACTGTTTTTCGAAGTTCGTGAGCCTGACAGGTCTCTCTACCCTTGGAAACTCCATCCTCTAGTTGCTGCCCGCAGTGGTTGATTGATTCTCCCAGGGAGCGCGCTCTGCTCAGTCCGGGGTAACTCCCGTGGACCAATCAGAACCGTGGACCTAGAACTTCCCAGTTGCACTCCCCAGACTTCAACCGCGACCCTAGCAGCAGAACCGGATGGCGGTTCGAAAAATCAAAAATGAGCTAGTTCCTTTGGGACGAGAGAGCTGAAAATCCAAAAATAGTTCTTAGGGGAAAAAGGAAATTACATTAGATCAAACTTTTATTAGTTCTTTTGTCTAGCCCGCAGGTTGTATCGTCGTTTCCCAGGTACGGTGTGATCTTCAAACAGCGTCTTATCTTCAGTAGTGTCCAATTGCATATATGGTGACACAAGTCCTTGCAAAATATGATCACTCTCCTTTTCGGTACTAGTTTCTTTCAAACGGGCATCGCTGAAAGGGATGAAGCGAGGTACGGATTCTGTCTCAGAGTCGGCAAGTCCTTTGTTGACCCACCGGTCGTATGGAAGGGGTAGAGGGACTCGTTTGCAGTGGGTCCCATGTACCCAGTTCTTTTTGCCTTCAACCCGAACAGCAGATCTCGTTGAAAGCAACACCAGGTATGGTCCGGTCCACCTCGGCTGTCCGTTGTTGGTGCGCTGGAAATTCCGCACCAAAACCCACGAACCGGGTTTGATGAGGTGACCTGGATCGTCAGAGGCTGGTGGAGACGAACTGTGAACCTGTTGGTGTAAAACACGCAATTTAGTTGTCAATTCGCACAAATAGTCAAGCAGTACGGGGTGTTCTATTTCACTGAGTTTCTTTGGCCTTGGCACGCCCCAGACGTTGGCTGGGCGGCCAAACACAATCTCATGGGGGCTAAGTCCTAACCTGGAGTGGACAGTCGTCCTGGTTGACAAAAGTGCTAGAGGCAGGGCGTCAGGCCATTTAAGACCTGTACTGGCTTGGATCTTGGCTAGTTTGAGTTTTAGAGTGCCATTGTAGCACTCTACTAATCCAGCTGATTGGGGGTGATTTGCAGAGTGGAATTTTTGGTGGATGCCTAAACACTCACACACTCTCTTCATCACGCATCCTACGAATTCACTTCCGTTATCACTCCAGACTATTCTAGGCATACCGAACCTAGGGAAGAACTCTTTGACAAGGGCTTTGGCAGTTGATAAGGCGGTATTGTCCTTAAGGGGGTAAGCTTCCACCCACCTTGAAAAGGCGCAAACAACAACGAGAACGTATTTCAGATTGTTGCACCTCTCCATGTGGATGAAATCGAGCTGCAAAACCTCGAACGGGTACGTTGGAGGCGCAAAATGACCAGCTGGAGTTGGGGTTCCCCTACCGGGATTGTACTTCAAACATACCATACACTTTTCGACCACATTCTTTGCACATTTTGGGATATTGCTATTCTGCCATACTGGGGCCAATAGTTTACATATTCCTCTCGAACTGATGTGTGCCATTCCGTGAGCCATCGTTACTACTGCAAGTACTGGTGCATTAGGTAATAACCATCGCTGGTGTTCCGATAATTCGACCCAACAATCATTCGCATCCAATCTACCTGTGCTTCCTCTCCATTCATTCATCTCGTTCTCGGTGGCCTCGGCTTGTATCGATTTTACGCTTTCAATGGTGTCCTCACACATTCCCACATCAGCAATCCATCTAGCGGGACCCGCTCATTGTGTTCCTTGCAGTTTCTTTCGCAACCTCATCTGCAAATGCATTTCCGCGGCCAACATCATCCTGAATCTTTCTGTGTGCACTGCATTTTATAATGGCGACTTGTAGGGGCAAGGTGAGTGACTCAAGGAGCTCATTAACTAGCTGGCCATGTTGTATCTTTGCACCATGGGACGTAAGGAACCCACGTTCACGCCATAATCTCCCAAAACTGTGAGCCACGCCAAAGGCATATTGGCTGTCAGTGTACACATTCACTCGCTTTCCTTTCGCCAGCACACATGCTCTAGTAAGCGCTACAAGTTCGGCGGCTTGTGCAGAACCGTGGGAAATGCGTGCAGTCTCTACAATGGTGTGTAATGTCGTTATGGCATATGCTGTAGTCGTATCACCATTCGGCAACTTGAAACATGAACCATCAACCCATAGAGTATCATTGCATTCGGGAAGGGGAGTGTCTTGTAAGTCTACTCTCCCTTTTGTCTCTTCCTCGGTCCTGAAACAGCAGTCATGTTTGTCAATCTTGTCTGTCTCTGTCGGGATGGGTAATAACGTAGCGGGGTTGAGTGTATCACACCTCTTTATATGGATGTGACTTGCTAGCAGGGTAAGTTCGTAACTGGATAGTCGAGCACTAGTAAGGTGTTGTGTCTTGGTCCTATTTAGCAAAATGTCAACTGCATGCGGAACCATTACGATCAGAGTGTTATTCATGACTAATCCAGCAGACTGTCGAATGCAGACAGCTGCTGCGGCTGTTGCTCTTAGACAACTTGGCAGTGCCTTAGCCACTGGATCCAGAGTTGCCGAAAAATACGCGCATGGGCGTTGTTTGTCCCCAAAGAGTTGCATTAAGACTGATAATGCACAACCTTCTTTTTCGTGGACATACAATGTAAAAGGCTTACTGTAGTTGGGGTTTCCCAACACAGGAGCCGAACACAATGCATCGCGCAACTCGAGGAAACTCGTCTGACAATCTTCAGACCAAGGCATAGGTTTAGGCGTGTCTTTGCGGAGTAGTGACAGTAAGGGTTTGGCTAGTAGTGAGAAATTCGGTATCCATTGTCTACAGTACGATGTAATGCCCAAAAAAGCTCGAACACCTCTCTGTGTCCTTGGGGCACTTAGTTCTGTGATTGCCTGTATTCTTTCTGGTGTCAGTCTCCTTCCCTCCTTCGATAAGATGTGACCTAGGTAGGTTACTTCTTGTCGACAAAATTGCAGTTTTGAAAGGGAGACTTTGTGCTTCATGTCACATAGGTGACGTAATAGCGACAACGTAGCTTCCTTGCAAATCTCTTCAGTGTCTGCAGCGATCAGTAGATCGTCTACGTACTGAATCAATGTTGACCCATCTGGCAATACAATTGTGTCTAGTTGTGTTTTCAGAGCCTGACTGAATATTGATGGGCTTTCGCAGTAGCCTTGAGGAGCGCATTTGAAGCGGAAGCTTCGTCCTCCTAAATTGAAGCCGAAAAGGTCTCTACTCTCTTCGGCGATCGGGATGCTGAAGAAAGCGTTCTTCAGGTCAATCACCGAGAACCAAGCTGCTGAAGCTGGAACCATTGTCAATAAAGCAGTAATGTCGGGGACGACTGGAAACTGCGGTATAACTACCTTATTTACTTCTCGGAGGTCAATCACAAACCTATACACAGGGGGTTGTGAAGGATCAGTAAGTTTTAAGACCGGTAAAACTGAACTGTTACAAATGTTTCCTGTTGTTTCTTCGATAACATCTTTATCGATTAAATCATAAATGATCGTTAATAATGCCTTCTCGCATTCGTTAGATATTTTGTATTGGGGAATACGTGGCAATCTGACGTTGGCTTTCAAAGTTATGACATACGGTGCTATCTCTAAACGACCTACATCGTTGGAACCATTAGCCCACAGTATATCCGGAAGTGATGACAATTCGGTTGGGATACCTTCTTTTGACAAGTACATTGGAGAAATGACTTTTTTCCCTAAAGTAAGCTGTACTCCCGAGGGAGAACAGTACAAAGTCGCGTACAACCTCTTTAGCAAATCCAATCCTAACAAATTTTCACCGCAACCTGTTGTAAGAATGAGGGGTGCTTCTAATTCACAGGGGCCAACAGAAAGGGAAACAGGACTAGAGATCGAGTTTCTAACAGGGGCGCCAGAGAAGCCTACTGAGACATTCATTTCGCCAGACAAAGGTGCGCCAGGAAGTTTTGAGTGCATAATAGAACTTTTTGTAGCACCAGTATCCAGCAGAAATGGCTCTGACACTCCTGAGGTAATTACCTCGACATAAGGTCCATCCTGATCTACTGGAACTGAAACAACTCCCTCTCTTTGTCCATGGCTGTCCTAGCGGTCGTTACCCTCATTGTCGTGTTCGGTGTAATAGTCGTCAGCATAGTACTGAGCTGACTTGGACGATGATTTATTCTGTTGATCAAAGCTATTCATGGATTTCTGAGGCGGAAAAGAAGTTATATTCTGAGTGAAATTTCCACGGCCTCTACCTCTAGAGGCATGCTGAACACCTCTTCCCCTTACACCTTGGGCACCGTTTAAACGTCGTGCAAGAGCCGGACAATTACCTTTAAAATGACCCTCTTCTTTGCAATACGCACATTGATTCGGGCCATACGTAGGACGCTGATGGGAAAGCTCGTTTCCTTGCGCGTCTCTAGAGTACTGCTGATTCTGTTGATAATTGGGCTGGCTAGCCATACGAGGCGGATAGGCCTGTTGGAGAAGAACTTTAGTTTTCAAATCTTTCGTCTTTTTGTCTGCCTTGTCTAACTCGTCTTTACGCCTATTTTCATAGTACTGGGCTGTTGCTAGAATCTGCGCTGACGTAGAGACAGCCCAAGCACTTTCTGAGTCTTTTAGTTTAGCACACAATTCAGGAAGCAAATTGTGTACAAACTTGTCTACAAACAGTCTTTGGCCACCCTCGGTAGCCATATCCTGACCACTATGGTCAGTGAAAGTTTCCTCAAATCTCGTGAAGAAGTCAGACACATTCTCGTCTTTCTTCTGCTTGCACGCGGATAGCTTGTCCCAGTTTACACGTACATCAGGCATAATTGTCTTCATGTACGCAATAATTCTACCAGGAAGTTCAGCTATTAACGGTTCAGGCTTGAAACCACCGATTTGTCTAGCATCTGTAGTCGCAATGTTCGCCCATGAGTCACCTAATTCTTGGTCATGATCCGTATGACGTATCTTACTCCATAAAGGATGTGGAACAACGTTCCCAAACAACATGTCTATATCCGCTAAATTCATTATACATGAGCTTGCAGTTTGGGACAACTCCTTATAATACCCAGTCGGGTTTTTACGGGGATCGGGTAGTGTCTGTTTGAGTGCTAAAACTTCGGATATTTTCCAGGGGACATGTACCCATACACGCTGGAAATGAGGCAGAACCGGTGGAACTGCGTTTGCATCGCCTTCCCTCCAAACCGGAGGAACCTCTCTCATGGGGTACTGTCTCGCTCTTTTCCTACTAGACGTACCACTGTCAGAGGATGACCCCGAATTACCACCCGTACTTCGATGTGATAATAATATCTCAACTGCTTTTTCAACATCGGGACCAACTATCATACCCTCCCCAAATTTAAATCGCACACTACACAACTCTTGCTGGTTGCTCTTCTGATCATTATCTTGCAAATCCTCGCACAGGAAAACACACATCTGCTCAAAGACGTATCTTTGCGTTGGTTCATCCCATTGACGGAAGACGTTCATGACAGACTCTACATCATATCTCGCTGTATCCATAGCCCAATTTCGTGCTAACTTATTTAATGACTCCCTTTCCTGATAATCAGGCATTTGGCTTCGTAATTGTCTTCGTTCCGTGTTAGGGGTCGTTTTAGGCGACCGAAGAAGTGGTGAAGGAAAGTTAGTAACAATGCTGGCCATTTTATGCCAGACGGAAGGTGAAAGTGGAGGAATAACTGGTAGTAGAACAGAGTCACGCAAAGCAGAAACAGAAATGTTCGTAGAACGAGTATCAGAGAGACTAGAAGGTGCGCTAGGCGAAATTTTAGAAGGAACGGTAGGAGAAGTAGACGTGATCGGTGAGCCTTGAGGAGGCTGTGCCAAAGAAACAGGAGCCAGCTGAAGAGTAGCCGGTGGGTGCGGTAAAGGAGCCTGTATTACAGCTACCAAAGGTGCAACTAAAGGTTGCGGAGGTGCTGTGGCATTTTGTGCATAGGGTGGCGGAGAAGTTAATAGGTGGGACATTAATGGATCTTTCTCGGATCCTTCGTTTTGACCTTTTCCTCTATTTGGCAGCATCGGGTAACATTTATCTATCGCTAGTTTCTTGCTCCTAAGCATCTGTTCGCTCTCCTGCTCTTCCTCGTTATCTCTGTATGCAACGGCAGCTTGCACCATTGACATACCTCTTTTATTCTTTTTTGCTAATCTTATTTCTTTCTGTTTGGCTTCTTTGCGCCATAAGCGGAAAGAGTCAAACATCGCCGGCCGGGCTTTCTTCTTGAACAATTTGACCTCTAAGTTATCTAATATTTCTTGGTCGAAACTACCATATTGGGGCCATTTTAAAACACCATCCTTGCGGGTGTATTTTATCCATACCTCGTTATATGTTATAGGACCTACGCCGTGCTTTACATAGAGTTCATACGTTGGAGTTCCAATTGGAGGAACCGGACAAGAATCTTCCAATTGGGAGTCCTTACTACAACCAAGACAAAACAAGTTTCCAAGTCTGCTAAAACCAGGCAATCTCATGGGGGCTAAGTCCTAACCTGGAGTGGACAGTCGTCCTGGTTGACAAAAGTGCTAGAGGCAGGGCGTCAGGCCATTTAAGACCTGTACTGGCTTGGATCTTGGCTAGTTTGAGTTTTAGAGTGCCATTGTAGCACTCTACTAATCCAGCTGATTGGGGGTGATTTGCAGAGTGGAATTTTTGGTGGATGCCTAAACACTCACACACTCTCTTCATCACGCATCCTACGAATTCACTTCCGTTATCACTCCAGACTATTCTAGGCATACCGAACCTAGGGAAGAACTCTTTGACAAGGGCTTTGGCAGTTGATAAGGCGGTATTGTCCTTAAGGGGGTAAGCTTCCACCCACCTTGAAAAGGCGCAAACAACAACGAGAACGTATTTCAGATTGTTGCACCTCTCCATGTGGATGAAATCGAGCTGCAAAACCTCGAACGGGTACGTTGGAGGCGCAAAATGACCAGCTGGAGTTGGGGTTCCCCTACCGGGATTGTACTTCAAACATACCATACACTTTTCGACCACATTCTTTGCACATTTTGGGATATTGCTATTCTGCCATACTGGGGCCAATAGTTTACATATTCCTCTCGAACTGATGTGTGCCATTCCGTGAGCCATCGTTACTACTGCAAGTACTGGTGCATTAGGTAATAACCATCGCTGGTGTTCCGATAATTCGACCCAACAATCATTCGCATCCAATCTACCTGTGCTTCCTCTCCATTCATTCATCTCGTTCTCGGTGGCCTCGGCTTGTATCGATTTTACGCTTTCAATGGTGTCCTCACACATTCCCACATCAGCAATCCATCTAGCGGGACCCGCTCATTGTGTTCCTTGCAGTTTCTTTCGCAACCTCATCTGCAAATGCATTTCCGCGGCCAACATCATCCTGAATCTTTCTGTGTGCACTGCATTTTATAATGGCGACTTGTAGGGGCAAGGTGAGTGACTCAAGGAGCTCATTAACTAGCTGGCCATGTTGTATCTTTGCACCATGGGACGTAAGGAACCCACGTTCACGCCATAATCTCCCAAAACTGTGAGCCACGCCAAAGGCATATTGGCTGTCAGTGTACACATTCACTCGCTTTCCTTTCGCCAGCACACATGCTCTAGTAAGCGCTACAAGTTCGGCGGCTTGTGCAGAACCGTGGGAAATGCGTGCAGTCTCTACAATGGTGTGTAATGTCGTTATGGCATATGCTGTAGTCGTATCACCATTCGGCAACTTGAAACATGAACCATCAACCCATAGAGTATCATTGCATTCGGGAAGGGGAGTGTCTTGTAAGTCTACTCTCCCTTTTGTCTCTTCCTCGGTCCTGAAACAGCAGTCATGTTTGTCAATCTTGTCTGTCTCTGTCGGGATGGGTAATAACGTAGCGGGGTTGAGTGTATCACACCTCTTTATATGGATGTGACTTGCTAGCAGGGTAAGTTCGTAACTGGATAGTCGAGCACTAGTAAGGTGTTGTGTCTTGGTCCTATTTAGCAAAATGTCAACTGCATGCGGAACCATTACGATCAGAGTGTTATTCATGACTAATCCAGCAGACTGTCGAATGCAGACAGCTGCTGCGGCTGTTGCTCTTAGACAACTTGGCAGTGCCTTAGCCACTGGATCCAGAGTTGCCGAAAAATACGCGCATGGGCGTTGTTTGTCCCCAAAGAGTTGCATTAAGACTGATAATGCACAACCTTCTTTTTCGTGGACATACAATGTAAAAGGCTTACTGTAGTTGGGGTTTCCCAACACAGGAGCCGAACACAATGCATCGCGCAACTCGAGGAAACTCGTCTGACAATCTTCAGACCAAGGCATAGGTTTAGGCGTGTCTTTGCGGAGTAGTGACAGTAAGGGTTTGGCTAGTAGTGAGAAATTCGGTATCCATTGTCTACAGTACGATGTAATGCCCAAAAAAGCTCGAACACCTCTCTGTGTCCTTGGGGCACTTAGTTCTGTGATTGCCTGTATTCTTTCTGGTGTCAGTCTCCTTCCCTCCTTCGATAAGATGTGACCTAGGTAGGTTACTTCTTGTCGACAAAATTGCAGTTTTGAAAGGGAGACTTTGTGCTTCATGTCACATAGGTGACGTAATAGCGACAACGTAGCTTCCTTGCAAATCTCTTCAGTGTCTGCAGCGATCAGTAGATCGTCTACGTACTGAATCAATGTTGACCCATCTGGCAATACAATTGTGTCTAGTTGTGTTTTCAGAGCCTGACTGAATATTGATGGGCTTTCGCAGTAGCCTTGAGGAGCGCATTTGAAGCGGAAGCTTCGTCCTCCTAAATTGAAGCCGAAAAGGTCTCTACTCTCTTCGGCGATCGGGATGCTGAAGAAAGCGTTCTTCAGGTCAATCACCGAGAACCAAGCTGCTGAAGCTGGAACCATTGTCAATAAAGCAGTAATGTCGGGGACGACTGGAAACTGCGGTATAACTACCTTATTTACTTCTCGGAGGTCAATCACAAACCTATACACAGGGGGTTGTGAAGGATCAGTAAGTTTTAAGACCGGTAAAACTGAACTGTTACAAATGTTTCCTGTTGTTTCTTCGATAACATCTTTATCGATTAAATCATAAATGATCGTTAATAATGCCTTCTCGCATTCGTTAGATATTTTGTATTGGGGAATACGTGGCAATCTGACGTTGGCTTTCAAAGTTATGACATACGGTGCTATCTCTAAACGACCTACATCGTTGGAACCATTAGCCCACAGTATATCCGGAAGTGATGACAATTCGGTTGGGATACCTTCTTTTGACAAGTACATTGGAGAAATGACTTTTTTCCCTAAAGTAAGCTGTACTCCCGAG
Source organism: Lissotriton helveticus (assembly GCF_964261635.1). Lineage (NCBI taxonomy): Eukaryota > Metazoa > Chordata > Amphibia > Caudata > Salamandridae > Lissotriton > Lissotriton helveticus. Next base: position 1,201,677,682 of record NC_136071.1, on the reverse strand, counting down.
GGAGAACAGTACAAAGTCGCGTACAACCTCTTTAGCAAATCCAATCCTAACAAATTTTCACCGCAACCTGTTGTAAGAATGAGGGGTGCTTCTAATTCACAGGGGCCAACAGAAAGGGAAACAGGACTAGAGATCGAGTTTCTAACAGGGGCGCCAGAGAAGCCTACTGAGACATTCATTTCGCCAGACAAAGGTGCGCCAGGAAGTTTTGAGTGCATAATAGAACTTTTTGTAGCACCAGTATCCAGCAGAAATGGCTCTGACACTCCTGAGGTAATTACCTCGACATAAGGTCCATCCTGATCTACTGGAACTGAAACAACTCCCTCTCTTTGTCCATGGCTGTCCTAGCGGTCGTTACCCTCATTGTCGTGTTCGGTGTAATAGTCGTCAGCATAGTACTGAGCTGACTTGGACGATGATTTATTCTGTTGATCAAAGCTATTCATGGATTTCTGAGGCGGAAAAGAAGTTATATTCTGAGTGAAATTTCCACGGCCTCTACCTCTAGAGGCATGCTGAACACCTCTTCCCCTTACACCTTGGGCACCGTTTAAACGTCGTGCAAGAGCCGGACAATTACCTTTAAAATGACCCTCTTCTTTGCAATACGCACATTGATTCGGGCCATACGTAGGACGCTGATGGGAAAGCTCGTTTCCTTGCGCGTCTCTAGAGTACTGCTGATTCTGTTGATAATTGGGCTGGCTAGCCATACGAGGCGGATAGGCCTGTTGGAGAAGAACTTTAGTTTTCAAATCTTTCGTCTTTTTGTCTGCCTTGTCTAACTCGTCTTTACGCCTATTTTCATAGTACTGGGCTGTTGCTAGAATCTGCGCTGACGTAGAGACAGCCCAAGCACTTTCTGAGTCTTTTAGTTTAGCACACAATTCAGGAAGCAAATTGTGTACAAACTTGTCTACAAACAGTCTTTGGCCACCCTCGGTAGCCATATCCTGACCACTATGGTCAGTGAAAGTTTCCTCAAATCTCGTGAAGAAGTCAGACACATTCTCGTCTTTCTTCTGCTTGCACGCGGATAGCTTGTCCCAGTTTACACGTACATCAGGCATAATTGTCTTCATGTACGCAATAATTCTACCAGGAAGTTCAGCTATTAACGGTTCAGGCTTGAAACCACCGATTTGTCTAGCATCTGTAGTCGCAATGTTCGCCCATGAGTCACCTAATTCTTGGTCATGATCCGTATGACGTATCTTACTCCATAAAGGATGTGGAACAACGTTCCCAAACAACATGTCTATATCCGCTAAATTCATTATACATGAGCTTGCAGTTTGGGACAACTCCTTATAATACCCAGTCGGGTTTTTACGGGGATCGGGTAGTGTCTGTTTGAGTGCTAAAACTTCGGATATTTTCCAGGGGACATGTACCCATACACGCTGGAAATGAGGCAGAACCGGTGGAACTGCGTTTGCATCGCCTTCCCTCCAAACCGGAGGAACCTCTCTCATGGGGTACTGTCTCGCTCTTTTCCTACTAGACGTACCACTGTCAGAGGATGACCCCGAATTACCACCCGTACTTCGATGTGATAATAATATCTCAACTGCTTTTTCAACATCGGGACCAACTATCATACCCTCCCCAAATTTAAATCGCACACTACACAACTCTTGCTGGTTGCTCTTCTGATCATTATCTTGCAAATCCTCGCACAGGAAAACACACATCTGCTCAAAGACGTATCTTTGCGTTGGTTCATCCCATTGACGGAAGACGTTCATGACAGACTCTACATCATATCTCGCTGTATCCATAGCCCAATTTCGTGCTAACTTATTTAATGACTCCCTTTCCTGATAATCAGGCATTTGGCTTCGTAATTGTCTTCGTTCCGTGTTAGGGGTCGTTTTAGGCGACCGAAGAAGTGGTGAAGGAAAGTTAGTAACAATGCTGGCCATTTTATGCCAGACGGAAGGTGAAAGTGGAGGAATAACTGGTAGTAGAACAGAGTCACGCAAAGCAGAAACAGAAATGTTCGTAGAACGAGTATCAGAGAGACTAGAAGGTGCGCTAGGCGAAATTTTAGAAGGAACGGTAGGAGAAGTAGACGTGATCGGTGAGCCTTGAGGAGGCTGTGCCAAAGAAACAGGAGCCAGCTGAAGAGTAGCCGGTGGGTGCGGTAAAGGAGCCTGTATTACAGCTACCAAAGGTGCAACTAAAGGTTGCGGAGGTGCTGTGGCATTTTGTGCATAGGGTGGCGGAGAAGTTAATAGGTGGGACATTAATGGATCTTTCTCGGATCCTTCGTTTTGACCTTTTCCTCTATTTGGCAGCATCGGGTAACATTTATCTATCGCTAGTTTCTTGCTCCTAAGCATCTGTTCGCTCTCCTGCTCTTCCTCGTTATCTCTGTATGCAACGGCAGCTTGCACCATTGACATACCTCTTTTATTCTTTTTTGCTAATCTTATTTCTTTCTGTTTGGCTTCTTTGCGCCATAAGCGGAAAGAGTCAAACATCGCCGGCCGGGCTTTCTTCTTGAACAATTTGACCTCTAAGTTATCTAATATTTCTTGGTCGAAACTACCATATTGGGGCCATTTTAAAACACCATCCTTGCGGGTGTATTTTATCCATACCTCGTTATATGTTATAGGACCTACGCCGTGCTTTACATAGAGTTCATACGTTGGAGTTCCAATTGGAGGAACCGGACAAGAATCTTCCAATTGGGAGTCCTTACTACAACCAAGACAAAACAAGTTTCCAAGTCTGCTAAAACCAGGCATCTTCGCTCACTAGTCTAGCTTCAAACTTCAAAGGATTATCTATTACGATATTTCTCGTGAATACACGAGTCCTTCGGCTTTGGGGCTTGCAAGTACCAAATCAAGTCGTATCTCAAGGATACCAAAAACTAAGGACAAACTAAGGACTAGGAGACGCTCCACTTATACTTAACTGAAGTATTTGAAGATCTGTGACGTCGCTAGAAGACTCGTCTATCGTTTCGCTCTACCAAGGATCACTGGGTCCAAAACAAGGCGATAGTCAGGGCAGCAGTCCTTCGTAGCCGTCGGGACGCGGGGAACCTCGCAGCAAAGACCTTCGGAACCACGTCGACATACAGGGGTCGCTGAAGTGGCTGGCCGTCCTCCGGAATTTTCACACGAAGCTCCTCACGAACATCTGGCTTGGACCGTCACCGCTTGATATCGCCCCACGTTGGGCGCCAACTGAGGTAACGGGTTTTTAGGAACCAGCTGCTGTCAGGGGATAACACCCGAAGACCTCTGAGTTCCCTTGTTCCGGACCACAGAAACAATGAGTCTTCTATCGCAGTCAAAGATCAAGTTTTATTGGTAGCTACCAAGTAACACGTGTCCCAGAAGTACACCACACGGAGAGTAGGTTTTGGGAGACTGTTCGTTTTTACAGAACCAGCCGTCTCCTTATATACAAGATATATGGCTTCAAGCAAGAATTCTTGAGTTTATGGTATGGCAATATACATATTTCTACAATAATACAAAGAGCGAAGTCATGTAAGCAAGCCCATATTTTAGATGTCCAGTTCGTTGATAGATTACCCAGTTAGGCCTGGAACTCCCATCAGATATCGATGAAACTCAATAAAGAACGGTACAACCCAGTCATAAAAACTGGCCATAAACAAAGAACGTGGACAGGTGCATGTTTGCAGAAAGCATGGTCTGTATGTAGTGAATGGTTCGTGGAATGTTATGCGTAGATGCTATCGCATTCGGCCACTGGGCGAGGAGCTGCCTAAACAGGTTTGGCCGAAGACAGTGGAGTCAGTTGGGACAGGTCAGGGGAAAGTCACGAAAGGTGGACGTGTCTATTTGGATCAAGCTCGACCTTTAATTGACTTATCATGAGGGCAAGATGCAAGATGGATGCCGTTCACAAAATGGAGTTTAAGGGATGGGACGGAAACTGTGATTTAGGGGTGTTGGCAACCCTCGATTGTAACGCAAATACATAGGAATGATGTCCTAATCATTATCGGTTCATAGACACCAAAATCGTCTTGGTACGTTGAGATTTTGTGACACGGGTATTGAACCTCGATATCGGGAAAACAACGGGGTCCGAATTTTGAGAACCACACCCCGAATCAGGGTCTTTATGATAAAATAGCCAGATTCTTCTGTAGTAAAGTGGAGGCTATTTTCACCACATTTAAAGGCCCAACTACAGATGGAGTACTGGGTGTCAGGGAAAGATATAAATCTCAACCGGGTCTCCTTCCGAGTTTTGAAGAGTTTGCACCTTTAGCTATCAGGCACATTCATAAGTCATTGATGTCAACCAAATCAAGCTCTCCTTCTGATCCTTGTCCGGTGATGGTAATAAAACTAGCCCCAGAACCCATTGTCATAACACTTACCGCTATGATGAACTCGATGTTCAAGGAAGGACATTTTCCTAAAGCCTGGAATATCGCATCAATATTACCTCTACCCAAGAAGTCTGACCTGGACCCGAAGGATCCAAATAAGGTTTACAGGCACTTTTAGATTCCTTCAGTGAATATTGTACCAACAAAGGATTGGAAATTAATGCTGTAAAAACAAAGTGCATGGCCCTAAATCCAATTAAACCTGATGAAGGAACACTTACACTACATGGCCAAAAACTGGAATTCGTTGATCACTTTTCTTATTTGGGGGTCTCCTTGGATTGTAATTTTACATGGAGGCCAATCCAAGCCAATCCTTAATAAACATAGTCTAAGCACCAGTAAAGCAGTGACACCTGCAGTCGAATTATTTAAAATCAAAGTCCAACCAGCAGCGCTTTATGGCGCTGAGATTTGGGGCCCCATGTCAAAAGATGTTTTTTCAACTATGGATAATAACTTTATGCGTAGTTTGGTAAGGGCCCCGAAAGGCACCCCTTTGGTGCCGCTTCAGTTGGACATGAACTTTAAAAGGACAGATCATTACACCATTGTCCGGCCTTTAATGTTCTGGGTAAGACTTTGGCAAACGCCAGAACTGTGCGACTATAGGGATGGGCTGAAAGAAATCCAGTGCTTGGATGTGTCGAAATCCAATCCATGGCTTAGTCACATCAAAGTATGGCTTATTAATATAGGTTTGGTCCATTTATGGGAGAATCCAGAAAGGTTGCCTCCAAACTAAAAAAACCATCTCTAAAAAAGTCAGCTGGGGAGGTTGGAGTTTTTTAGCAGGTGCAGCGAAGACATGGAATGCCCTCCCACTCCATCTTAGAAATTGCTCTGATCTATTGGCATTCAGGAAAGCCTTAAAAACTTGGCTTTTTGGTGTTTAAGCTGGGGCTCATATGTCAGGTCTCTCTGAGGGAGTTTGTTGATAGCGCCAGGACACCTTCGGGTAGCAGTTTGTGCTTTAAAAATCCTAAAATATATATAGGGCAAACTTTGGGAATATATATATATATATCCACATCCACGCCTTTAATGAAAGAGAAAAGGCCACACCAGGGGAATCCTTCAAAAAGCGCTTTAATGTGCTGCACAAGCCAGAGTGTCTCTCATTTTCCATGGCGCACCCTTTATGGCGGATGCATTTCGGCGTGTTCTGCCTCTTCAGCGCCAGGTGCAAGTGCTCATGTGTGGGGGCGTGAGTTGAGGGTTATATGACCTACCCTCTCCTCGTTTGCAGACCGTAGCTCCTCCCACGCCTATATTGTCCCAGCGTGTATGCCTCCTGTAGTCTGTCCTGTCGACAACGCCTATATATATATATATATAAAACTCGCATGTGTAGGCACTGTTTCCGCTCTCAAATTGGCCCTTCATGTGACATTTCTGATGCCCCACGTTGGACCTCAGTGGGAGCCCACCTGGCCTGCACAGTCACCGCCCAATGTGACAAGGAAACATCACTGAATGTACAGAGTGTTACATGTGTGCTTTATTGCGGGACTCTCCATCAATGAGCCATATCAGCTCTGTAGATTGCACACGACAGGCCTTGTGAGAAGGGTGTGAGATTTTAAGATCATGTCCCTCAATGTGACATCCATGACACAGTGAGCCATTCACAGGGCAAGGGCATTGAGGGCTGTGCAGTGTTGGACACAGTCTACCCCCAAACATATATTGATACGTAAGGCATGTCTTGCGCAATCTAAAAATGGACAGTAGATGTGGGCAGGCTCCACATAGCTTTCTGTGCTGGCATCCTGCATGTGTACGAGATGGGCAGGTACTGTGTCCACCCTCACACCTGCATGCATTTACGTGTGATTCTCTCATGCTGATCTTCCATGGGACATGCATTCTTCTCTCTGTTAGACAAATCTGTGCATATGGGATGAGTTAGTATCAAGCTCCTGTACTGAGAGATATTAGTACATAACCCTGTGTCACTGATTTTTCCTCCTCTTGTCTCCCATGCCTGCAGCTCAAAGTCCACCAGCGTAAGGTCGTGTGGAGGGCCATGGCATGCAGTGTGCGGGCTCTGGGTGTCTCAAACTGACGGCGCACACACTGTTACAAGAGGTGGGATGACATCTGCCGGCTGAGCAAGAACGTGGCGGAGATGACACTGGGGCTGCTCCCTCGGACAGGCAGGTTGGCGCGGTGGAGCATGACACCACTAATGGCCTTCATCTTGGCCGTGACACAGCCTGAGCTGGATGCACGTTTGAAGGAGCATCAGCAGCAAGCTAGGTGTGAGTATTCATGGAAGGGTGTCTTTGGCTGTGAGTGGCTGCCTGTGTTCACAGCCTGGGCCAGCCCTGGGCTATGTGATGTTGTTAGTGTGATGCAGTAGCTTGTAAGTGGCCTCTGTGTTGGGTGCAGCTGTCATGCATTTACCCTACCTGTACTTCCTAATGTAATTTGAGCAATGGGCATTGACATTGCATTGCGTCGTGGGCTTCAGGTATCATTTGTATTGGGGTAGTCTGGGAAATCCCAAGGAAGGGAACAACAGTGTGCTTTCATCAATGCGTGCATTGCCTGACCTCAGAATTGTGAGGCTGAGACATCTGACACCAATGTGCAACAGTAGTTGTGCCCCAAAGCACAACATGGTGGATGGCATAAGCTCATGGCCATTGAGGACTGTTATGTTGTAGTCTGTATCTGTGTTGTCCCCTTCTGCTCCATCCAGATATGACAGTGGCAACATGTCGTGGGGTACTTCTTTGCCCCCATCAGGGCTCTAGGTGTGCTGAGGGCTATTTGTGTGTCTGGTTGAACTGATCCACCAGCAGGATATTGTGCTGTGTGGTCATCACATGGCTCACTTATGCCCCGTTTGCATGTTGACAGGCAAAATTGGAGTTAACAATTGAGGTCGCACAATTTTATTGCACAGGGGGGGGTGCAACGTATAGATTCCATCATCCTCAGTGATGCTTTGCTTGCATATGATTGTTCTGTTGATGCCAATGAACTGACCCTACATCTCTCTCTCTCATGCAGCATCTCCCGTGGTCATGGAAGGACAGGGGACGGACACCAGTGGTGAGGCAGCAAGCACAACAGCTGCACACAAGCACACTGACACTGACGTGACCAGCGCATCAGAGGGGGACAGGAGTCTGCTTGAGGAATCACAGCCAGAGACGCAGAGCACAACGTCATCGGATGCCAGCGGTGACGCATCTATGTTGGCAGGTACAGGGAATGGGGACTTTGCCTCCTCTTCCACCACATAGCGTACAGTTCCAACCCTCCCAGCTACTTCCCCTGTTGCTACAAGTGTTCGCAAAAGTAAGAAGGGAAGAGTGTCCTTCCCCCAGACATCGCTGCCCCTGTACCTCCTGCTGCCAACAGTGCTGAGTCTGTGGCCCTTTTGCATCACCTGTGTGTGGGCCAGACGGCTTTCCTCGACCACGACAAAAAGTTGGCACAGGTGGTTGCTTTCATGGAGGGCATTTATTCAGACGTGGGTGGGCTACACCGGACTGTCCAGTCTTTGTCCTCCGCAGTGACGGTAGCCATTCAACTGGCACAATCTCGGAGTCCAGCACCAGTCCCTTTGTCCACCCCCCTGCCAGTGGCCACATCTGACGATAGTGACCACACACCACAGACCTCAAGGGAAAGATACAGCACACGCAGCACACAGCAGCAGCAACCCAAGCGGTCCAGGGCGCAGACACCATCCCCACAGAAAAATAAAGCCACCCCAAGCGCAAAGACAAAAGACCATCAGGCGACACCAAGGGCCACAAAGACAAGAAGCAGGCCTCAGGGTCACATGCCTCAGAGGCATCCCCAACCAAGGACTCTCCTGTCCCAAAAGTGTCTCGCAAAGACAAGCAGACACTTTCCGTGCCCTCTGAGAAGTTGGTGCCTGCTAAGTGTACACATAAGAAGAGCTCCAAGGCAGATTCACCCACAACCTCAACTCTCATCCAAAGCCCTGTGAAGCAGGGAAAGGAGGGCACTGTAGGGGGTACACCTGGTAAACAGGGGATGGAGGGGCAAAGGCAAGGCCAGGTCAAACGTACCACTGGATCCAGCATGTCCCCAGAGGGAGGGCCACCATCTGAAACTGATGCAGCTTTGGTGATGAGTGCACCTGTTGTGTCCACATCGGGAAACAACCTTTACAACGCAACTTGTACAACGCACTACCATTACAACGAAACTTTTACAACGCAACATCCATTACAACGCATGTTTTTACAACGCAGTCATTACAACGCATGACACTACAACGCACACCACTACAACGCATACCATTACAACGCAGTCATTACAACGCATACCATTACAATGCAAAACTTACCATCCAATACTTACCCTACTGTTGCACCCCCTGGAGTTAGAATAGTAATTTTAACCCCTACACTATCCAATATTTTCCCTACTGTTGCACCCTCTGGAGTTAGAATAGTAATTTTAACCCCTACACTATCTAACACTTACCTTATTTGCAATGTAATCAAATGTGTTGTAATGGTATGCGTTGTAAATGTAGTATGCGTTGTAGTGGAATGCGTTGTAAAGGTATTTTTAAAAAATTCGTTGTAATGGTATGCGTTGTAAAAGTGTGCGTTGTAATGGATGTTGCGGTGTAAAAAATGCGTTGTAAAGGTATGCGTTGTAAAAGTGTGCGTTGTAACGTCATACATCCGTCCACATCACTTTCCATTATTCCCAAAACAGGGACGCCATTTAGAGTCCCCAAGAAGTGGAAAGGCACCCCTCTACATTCTCCCACCCACACTGTGTCTCATGGCAGCATGACTCCATCTCCACGTGCCACTACACCACCTGGTCCAAGCAGCCCTCCAGCTTCCCAGGCCACTGATGCCCCAGCCTCAGCTCGGACTCTCTCTTCCCGTTCCAGTCCTCCAACTGTCCCCGACACACAGCCACCTCCCAGTCCGACTGACAGCCAAGTCTGAGTGGAAGTCACCCTCACACACCTGTCTCGCCCACAGCGGTGCCTTTACTGCCCATTGTTACCCCCTGACTGTTGCTGACCATGGCAGGGTACAGTCACACACATTCCCTGTGCAGCTTCTCATGTACTTACTCTGCACATTGGACTGGCCACTGGCCTTGTTGTTCTCTGCTGTTTGCCCCTTGCCTGTGCATGATCTCATGTACCTACTCTGCACTTTGTGCTGGCCACTGGCTTTGCTCTTGTTTAATATTGGTGCCTATCTGTGCAATATGTGAATAAAGACAGTTGCTCCTGTTGTCTGTTTTTTCGGTGGCCTTATCTGATTAAAGTGTTTTCTGTCTGGGTATGTTTTAGTGTGACACATGCTTTGTATGCCACTTCAACATTGCCAATGGCTTGTCTCACTTTTTCTAGTTTTTACAGGGGTGACCGGTACTTTAGTTCCTCCTGACTCTGATACTTGTGGGTGCAATGATGGTGGTTTTAGATGAAATACCGTTAGCATTATCATTCTTGATTCATGTTTGCTTTATAGTACACATGTCAGATTTGGAGGTACTGCCAGCACAGAGTGGGATTCTGTCCACCGAATTGCAGGTAGGCTGGCCAGGAAAACATGTATGTGTGATCTGACTTTATGTGTGCCCAGCAGTGTTTATGTATGGTCATCTTGTGATTGGCAGTCATCCTAGTCACATGGGTTACTCTCAATGTGTGCACTTGGGTGGTCAAGAAGTGTGCAAAGTGAAGGGGGTGACTTTGTTGGGAGTGTTGATGTGCGTGTGCCCCTGCAATGTCAACTACACACGTGTGTCACCCTGGAGTTGAGTGCCTGTTTGTCTGATTGTTCAGCCCTGTGCTTGTGATTGTGAGCACAAGTGTGAGTTGTATGTTGTGCACTGTGCAGTGGGTTGGTGTGTCCTTGCAGTTCTGGCTGACTCCTACTTGTTGTTGGTGGCAATTGTGAGTATGCAGAGTGTGTGACTGGCAAGTTAGTGTTGTGTTTTGTTGATCAACCATGTGTCTTGATACTGTTTGTGGTCACTGTGCAGACCTTCTCAGCCACACTGACATTGTGGATGTGTTTTCTTATGCATTGTTGTCACATGGGGCGTTATTTCCTCCAGTATAGCATGTGGTGTGTGGTGTCATCCCATCCCCTATCTGTGCTTCAGATGCCTAGCCATTGTGAGTCTGCACTCCATCTATTTGTGTATGGTACATTCCTGCCATGTCCACTACTGACATACACAACACTTCACTTTCATGTCAGCTGTCTCCTTGTGTTGCCTGTGTGTGTGCCTTCCCATCACTTTATTTGTAACACTGTGCTTTGTGGTGCAGATCTGTTCACAGGAGCAACGTGCCACTCAGGACATTTCCCCAATTGGTTATATGTGATTTTCTTGTACTGTTTTGCAGTCATGGTTCTTCAAATGCAGTTCATCTGTTTGTGCTGCACAGTCCTCTGGTCATGTTGGTTCCACTTTGGGGTCCCAGACTTGTGTATCTGTGGGTGTTGGATTAGCTGTATGTGTGTTTGCTGTAGGACTGCTTAACTTCCTGAGTGTGGTGTTGTCTGTGTGCTGTTTTGACTGTTGTTGTGGATGTTCATGGTGTGTCACTCATATCTGTGTGGAACTGGTATGTTTGCTGTGCACACACTGCTTGTTGTGCATGCAGTGCTGTGAGTGTATGTTGCCTTGTCCTTGCCTGGTATGTTTCCCCTGATGTCCTGCTGTGTTTTGCAATGTGATTTATTGGCATGTGCATCTGTTGTGTGTTTGATGTGGCTGTGTGCAGTGTTTGGGCTGTGTTGTCTCTTGCAGATGACAAATGCTCTGTGTGTGGTGTTCTATTTGCATGTCAGTATGTGTGTTTTGTTGGCGTGGTGTGTTTCATTCAGATGTGTGTTGCTGGTGTGGTATGCCTTACTTGTGCATCTGTCACATGAACTTAGGTATATTCTAGTTCCTATGCTTGTGTTAGGTGCGTCCTTTGTGTTTTCTCCTCTCATATTTGAGCTGTCTCTTGTCATTCTTGTGCATGTGCAGGCATGTGGTATACTGTGACACCATGTTGACTTGATGGGTGGTGTGGTATGTCTGTCTGTGTGTCATTGTAGGCCCATTTCTCCCGGTTTGTGTCCATGATTGTTTTGTGAGAATGTACTTCTTGTCTGTGTTGTGGTATGTTGTCTGTGCATTGTTCCTGACTGATGAGGTTTTGTACTCCTGTTGTGCCTGTGCTCCACAGTTTTCCTGCACAGGTCATGTCTGGTCTTGTTGTAGTTCTGTGTGTGTTTGTACCAAGTTATGTGCTTGGCTGTTGTTTTTGTGCAAACATTGGTTCAGGCATCCCTGTGTGTATATGATGTCTGTGGATACCCCCAGGGAGTGTGATTGTTTGTCAGTGTATTGACTGGACATTATTGGCACCCTTCTGTGTGTTTGACACTGGTGTTGTGTGCTGAAGGTGTGATGATGGGAGGGTTGGGGTGTGTGTGAAGGTTCATACTTGTGTTTAGCAGTCATGGAGTGTTGCAATGTGTTGCTGTGTGTTGTGCTGCTGACATACTCATTGTGTTTTACGGAAACAAGGGAACCCGAAGGCAATACACTAGGGACCTTGGGCGTTAGACTATTACTAAAGACAGTGGTCCCTAGTATTTGAAGAATCAGGGTAGGGATAAACATACGCTGAATGGCCAATATGTACTTTGTCCAGCCGGACAAGGAGTTTATTTTACAAGTTACAAACAATAACAATGAATTAGCGGTAATATCAAGGGGGCACAGCCTGTGACCCACAAGAAGCAAGAGAAAACATCAAAATTCAGGTAAGTGCGAGTTCATCCAGATGTTACACCACACTCACAATGCTACAAACATTACTAACTATTGGGTGTGTGGGATGATGCCAGCTCATCAGAAAAAAAGGGAGGAACACCTTTCATTCCTCTTCCATTCTCTCATAATGGTTCTTGTCAAGCTGGTTTGCACTTCTAATTGTTTCTCTAGAGGCTAACATTACTAGTATGGCTGTAGGGAAAAGAATTATTACCTTAATAAAGCGTGTTACCCTGATGAAGAAGGTGATCCACAAGCTAAAGGAAGAACTAAATGGGAGTGGGAGGAGTCAGCGTGTACCACTTTGGGATCCTGCAGGAGAATTTATTTCCAGAAGAAAATGGACCATCCAGCCCTAACTATTACCTAAGTTAAACCTGCGCCTCAAAAACAGGACCTAAGTGCAGCATCAAGGTAGAGAACCTAACTGATACATACGGGCAGCTAGATATCGGGACGTTGTGGGAGCCACCTTATCCATCATAATCGACCAAACTACAAGTGGACCTATCTAAGGCATAGCTCTAATGTTCATTAGATACTGAAGAAGTCGTGAGACCCCGTGGTACAGAACACAAATATCCTTCAACTGAGATACATCTAGAGGTAAATTACAAAAAAGGAACCAGGGGTGGACAATATTTTACGGGGTCCAAAGTATGCGTCCAATCAACTTATAAACAACTTGATACTTAGTTCCCCAGGCTAGAAAGAGGTGAGAGAACAAACACGGAGTGTATGGAGCTAAGGGAGCGTGTCAGTCAGTCAGGGAACAAGGTGTTCCCTTGTTGGAACTAGGGGACCTCACACACCCAGACGGGAGCCTAGGTGTCATGCTTCATCATCGGTCTCCTGCTCCTCGTCAGACTGGCGCTGCAATGTCTGACGGGCGCCGTAGGCGCTCTTTGATGGAGATCTTTTGTTCCAGCCAGTTTTTGCGTGAGGGTGAGGGGTCTGGTGTAAGTGTAGTCGTGAGTGAAAAGGTGAGGTTTAAAAGAAGGTAAGTCAGTCCACAATGAACTTTATTTGGGGTGGCTGGCTCCCTAGTTTAAAAGGGTGGGAGGGGAGAAAGGGACTGTTTAGGCTACAGTGAACTTACTCAACCCTCTAAAAAGGTCGACATGTTTCATGCCAATGTGGCAATTCTTCAGGACCTCAAGTGGGTACTACACAGTGAAAAATGAAAAATAAATAAAGTATTTAAATACAACCTCAATGGGTCAATCAGGAAGCAAGCCAGTAGGTCTTGCTCTGGAGGGGAACCTAGAAAAGATAAGTGGAAGGGTTGTAATCTCAGCTTGTAGTATGATTGACCCTTCATTTACCAGGTTCTAAACACATTCTCCATACACCATCTAGCTTTGGTATGCAGTGTTGCACATCAACCACACAAGAAATGGGGCACATCGGTCAGTAGTGCGACCACACACTGGTTAGTCAAAAGGTGTAATCGCATGCTGACACTGCCCAGACCATGCATTCAGTCAAAGGTAGGAAGGTTTAAAAGGTTAAAAAGGACGGAGGCTAAACATGTACAACATAACATATATATTGATGACTAGAAAGGTGCTTACCCTAGGAACAACCCTAAAGGGCCCCGCAGTCTGTTCACGTGGGGCAGTTCAAGTGGTAAAGTACCTGTAAGAGAGAAGCACATACAGGGACCCCACCGGGTATGTTCAAAGAACGCATGGTAGCGAGTATCAGGTCATGGTGGTAGACGGACCGCCTGGCCAAACCAGGGGCGGAGAAATGCGGATATGACACCCACAAAAGACCTGATTCAGTCCCCCACTGGGGCCCTTGAGTCAGCCCTTGACGCATGCGTGCTCTGCACCGGTAGCGCTAGCAAGGCTGGATGGAGCACCGGCCCCATATGGTAGTCTGAGGAGGATTAATGACCGTATATGTGGTAAACACAGAGTTTCCAGGAGCTCAGGTAATCCCCCAGACCATTGCCCGGCAAACCCAAACAGAGGCACACAGCGTGCCAGAGACCGCTTGTCAGAGCCGCGCCGGGGGATATGGCCAGTATCTCCCTTTAGAAAGTAAACCCGCAATTCACCGGGCCCACTAGTCGGGGGGGGGGGGGGGGGGGGTTTGTAACGTTCCAAGGCTTACCTGAGACGAAGAGCTGCCAGGGCGGAAAACCTACCCACACCACGAAGCGCTCCTGCCGGTAGCGTGGAACAGCTGGTGTCATCTCGGAGCAGACGCCGTGGTTTTAAAGCTGTAATCCGCGGCTCTGCAGAGAAACGCCTCGCTGGTGGGCGTGTCCCACAAGGACCCCGTCACCTCAGTGCGTCCGAGGCGCAGGAGCGTGGCGCCTGAGGGAGGTGGAGAAATGCCTCTAATGTGGCGGCCATCTTAAGATGGTGTGGGACTAAAGGACAGTTAATAGAAAGATAGTCCTGTCTATCATGAAGTGGCATAGAAGGCCACAGGGGACTACTGATACTGGTGTAGGTGCTCTATTGAATCTGAAAGTGGAAAGGTTAGATTCAAAAAAGGGCAAAAGCAGTAACTAGTGGTTCAGGATTGAGAATGCATACCTAGTTACTGACGTGGATGCGGGGATACGGAGGCCGCATCGGTTAGTAGTCTACTAGACATAACGGGGGTGGTGTAATCCTATCCTCAAAATGTAGGGGTGTATATCACAACGGGTGATATTGCAGGGCAGTGATTCAGTGATGGTGGTATGGCTCGTGTGATAATGATCTCTCAGGGCAGATATGCAAGTGGAGAGACTAGACCCACACAGGTAGCGGATAACTATGGCGGTGTAAGTAGTGACATGTACATAGATGTTGTCTCTGTATGTATCTATCATGAAGGACTTAACAGGGCACTGTATAGAAATGAATACAGAGCGTGGTCACATCCATGAATAGAGGCAATAAGGAGTCTATCCAGGACTCAAAGTAGTAAAATGCTTGACACGCCTGAGGGGGCCTCATGGAGATGAGCTGATCAATATTAGGGTGGTCGGAGCAGGCAAATTGTTGTATTTTTGTATTTTATCTCGCTAGTAGTGTCCAGGCCACCGAATCGTTGAGGCCCCGGGTGTCCAACTGAAGGCGATGTATCCACCGTTGTTCAATCCTGAACAATGCTTGGTGGGTAATCGACGTATGAGATTCCAGGACCACCCATTTAATGTTGTCAGCTTTATGGCCATGTAGTGCATAGTGTTCGTAAAGCCTGGTGTGCGTTTTGGAGCAACGAATGTTGCTTTTATGTTCCATGATCCTCAGTTTGACTGATCTCATCGTCATGCCTATATAGTGTTTGTCGCAGGGGCAGGTCAACAGATAAATACATCTTGAGCTGTTGCAGTTGGTATGTCTGTTAAGGTGCCAGGTGAAGTTGTCTGAGAGTTTTATCTCTTTACATTGTGTCGTTTGTTGACATACAACGCACCCACCACAAGGGTAGTGACCCACCACTGGTGGCAAGTTCCACAGAGTGCTCTGGTTGGCAGTCACTGGTTTTTTAGGGCGCGTGTGGATCAAGGAGTCTTTTAAGTTGGCGGTACGCTTAAAGGCAAAGCGAGGGCGAGGGATTTCTAAATCCCCTGTGTTGAGTAGGCCCCAGTGTTTGTTGATTGTTCTTTTCATCTCAGATGAATTCTGTGTGTAACAGGAGACACAGGTGATGACATCATCAGGCTCTTTCGTGTGTGACTCCAAAAGAGCCTCTCTAGGATTGTTGAGCGCTCTTTTGCGTGACTGATAAATAAGCCTGGCGGGGTAGCCTCTGTCTTGTAATTTGTGTTGTAACTGCATGGACTCTTTCTTGTAGTCAGAGGTCGCCGAGCAGTTTCTCCGGATTCTCAAGAACTGCCCGAATGGGAGATTCTCTCGCAGCGATCTGGGATGGTGGCTCCCAAAGAGCAGTAAACTGTTCCTATCAGTTTCTTTCCTGTACAAAGAGGTACTAAGACCCTCTTGATTGAGGCTGATTGTGAGATCCAGGAAGGGTATCTTGATGTCTGAAATAGTGGCTGTGAATTTGAGAAACTGGTTCTGCTGGTTGATCCAAGAGCAGAAGGCTTCACAGTTTGCCCGGTTACCATGCCATAAAATCAGAATATCATCGATATACCTTCGCCACATTGTGATGTTCTGGCTATAAGGGTTATTGTTTGAGTAGATGTGAAGGTTTTCAAAGGTGGCCATGTAGATGCATGCCAGACTCGGAGCAAAAGTCGAACCCATAGAGGTCCCCTGTATTTGATGGTAAAGTTGGGACCCGTACTGAAAAAAAATTTCAGTTAGTGCTAGACTAGCACAAGCCATTATGAAAGAGATGGGCGTGGGTGAACACCAGTTCTCTGACCTGAGGGTAAGCTCAACAGCATCCAGGGTGGCCTGTTGTGGGATATTCGTATATAGAGCCTCCACATCTAGAGTCAGGAGGAGGTCTACATTCTCTGTGCCATCGATGGATTCAATGAGGCGGAGTACATCCCTCGTATCTTGTACAAAGGATGGTATTTTTCTCACGAGTGGTTGTAAGAACACATCACAAAATTTGGATAGGGGCTCGAGTAGTGAGCCAATCCCCGACACTATTGGTCTCCCAGGGACCGGTGTGGTACCCTTGTGTATCTTGGGGAGGGTGTAGAAGTAGGGGACAACTGGGTCCTTTGTGATCAGGAAATCAGCCTCATTTTTTGAGATCCACTCATTGGTCTCACCTTCCATGACTAGACTAGTGATGGCAGTGGTAAGTCTTGGAGTAGGATCAGATGTCAATGGCCTGTAGTGTCTTGCGTTTGCAAGTTGGCGTTTACATTCTGAATCGTAGTCTGTGATGTTTTGAATCACGGTAGCTCCCCCTTTGTCAGCTTGTTTGATGACAATTGAGCTATCGTTTCCCAGACTCTGGATAGCAAGTCTCTCCATTTTCGACAAGTTGTTGAAGACTGGTTTGTTAGTTTTATTCTCAAGGGATTTCAGTACTGCCTTTTCAAAAACTAGTACCTCAGGGGGAACCATGCCATCCGTTGGTGTAAAAGTGGATGGCTTGCGCAGCCCTGTGTCTAAAGAATCATTAGTGGGGCTATTTCCAAAATAGGCGCGAAGCCGTATTTTTCTGAACAGCTGTTTGATCTCGCATAGTTCATTAAAGTTGTCCGGAGTAGGGGTGGGGACGAAGCCTAAACCCTTTTCAAGGACCACTGTTTCAATGGGGGTAAGTGGTCTAGTGGAGAGGTTGACTATTAGACTCTCCTCCCTCGGGTTGTGCTCCTCGTCTCCACTGATGTTGAGGCCGTTTGTTGGTCTTGGAATTGTACCCCTTTCTGATTTCCTCGCCGCCGCCCTCTTCCTCTGCCCCAACCTCTGTCGTGAAAAGGAGGGTTCACGGGGAAGAATTGTGGCGGTGGGCCTTGTGGATAGAACGGATATTGCCATGGTGGTATCATTTGCGGAGGTCCCTGGAACATCTGGTTTTGGTTGTAACCTTGGTTCCATCTTTGTTGGTGCTGATTCCTTTTGTTAGTCGGTGGGTTGCCACCGCTTGAATCACTGCTGGAGGAGCCCCGCCGGTTGTTAAATTCAGAGCTCTCATCAGAAGAATAGTTCGTCTTTTTATTGGTGTACCCTTCCCTAAGGTAAGGATAAACCTTTTCTTTGTCAAATTTGGAAATGTCCTTTTGAAGTTTAGTCATTTTCTGTTTAAGCAGAAATTCCTGGCTATCCGAAATCTCTTGATTGATTTCTGCCAACTTGGTGGTAAATGGGGTTTTGGTCAAAGTTCCCCTAATGGCAGTTTCTAAAGCTGTGATTTTGCCAAGTAGAGCGTCTGCCAGTCTCTTGGCTGTTTTTACTATGAGGAACAACAAGTCCCTGGTGCACTTCCAGGAAACTTGGCACCACTCACCCTTAAACTGCCCGTCTTCAAGAAAGAGTCTCGGTATGATGGTTACCAGGAGTCCATGTGGGGCTATTTTAGCTCTTAAGTATTCTGTCATCATGATACCATGCACAGTTATCCTTAACCATTCTTTTTTCAAACCAGTGAGGGTCGACCAGTCATCGTTAGTGGAATTAGAGGCAGTCGCCCCTCCAGCCCCAAAGGGTGGAGCAGCTGATCTTAAAGCCTCAGCTATAGCCTCTTCGTCGAAGCTCAAACCAGGGACGTCTTCCATATTGGGAGGTTCGCCGCAGGTGAAAGAGAGATACCTAGTGAGCTTAGTAATGCAATAGAATAAGAGAGAGAATAGCCTGGTGAGAAAACCGTGAGTGTTTTCACAGGCTGTTGGTCCTCGCAGTGAATGTTGACACTGTAGGTAACCTTAAAGGTTCCGTGGGGAGACCCACGCTGAGAGTAAATTACAAAAAAGGAACCAGGGGTGGACAATATTTTACGGGGTCCAAAGTATGCGTCCAATCAACTTATAAACAACTTGATACTTAGTTCCCCAGGCTAGAAAGAGGTGAGAGAACAAACACGGAGTGTATGGAGCTAAGGGAGCGTGTCAGTCAGTCAGGGAACAAGGTGTTCCCTTGTTGGAACTAGGGGACCTCACACACCCAGACGGGAGCCTAGGTGTCATGCTTCATCATCGGTCTCCTGCTCCTCGTCAGACTGGCGCTGCAATGTCTGACGGGCGCCGTAGGCGCTCTTTGATGGAGATCTTTTGTTCCAGCCAGTTTTTGCGTGAGGGTGAGGGGTCTGGTGTAAGTGTAGTCGTGAGTGAAAAGGTGAGGTTTAAAAGAAGGTAAGTCAGTCCACAATGAACTTTATTTGGGGTGGCTGACTCCCTAGTTTAAAAGGGTGGGAGGGGAGAAAGGGACTGTTTAGGCTACAGTGAACTTACTCAACCCTCTAAAAAGGTCGACATGTTTCATGCCAATGTGGCAATTCTTCAGGACCTCAAGTGGGTACTACACAGTGAAAAATGAAAAATAAATAAAGTATCCAAATACAACCTCAATGGGTCAATCAGGAAGCAAGCCAGCAGGTCTTGCTCTGGAGGGGAACCTAGAAAAGATAAGTGGAAGGGTTGTAATCTCAGCTTGTAGTATGATTGACCCTTCATTTACCAGGTTCTAAACACATTCTCCATACACCATCTAGCTTTGGTATGCAGTGTTGCACGTCAACCACACAAGAAATGGGGCACATCGGTCAGTAGTGCGACCACACAATGGTTAGTCAAAAGGTGTAATCGCATGCTGACACTGCACAGACCATGCATTTAGTCAAAGGTAGGAAGGTTTAAAAGGTTAAAAAGGACGGAGGCTAAACATGTACCACATCACATATATATTGATGACTAGAAAGGTGCTTACCCTAGGAACAACCCTAAAGGGCCCGCAGTCTGTTCACGTGGGGCAGTTCAAGTGGTAAAGTACCTGTAAGAGAGAAGCACATACAGGGACCCCACCGGGTATGTTCAAAGAACGCATGGTAGCGAGTATCAGGTCATGGTGGTAGACGGACCGCCTGGCCAAACCAGGGGCGGAGAAATGCGGATATGACACCCACAAAAGACCTGATTCAGTCCCCCACTGGGGCCCTTGAGTCAGCCCTAGACGCATGCGTGCTCTGCACCGGTAGCTCTAGCAAGGCTGGATGGAGCACCGGCCCCATATGGTAGTCTGAGGAGGATTAATGACCGTATATGTGGTAAACACAGAGTTTCCAGGAGCTCAGGTAATCCCCCAGACCATTGCCCGGCAAACCCAAACAGAGGCACACAGCGTGCCAGAGACCGCTTGTCAGAGCCGCGCCGGGGGATATGGCCAGTATCTCCCTTTAGAAAGTAAACCCGCAATTCACCGGGCCCACTAGTCGGGGGGGGGGGGGTTTGTAACGTTCCAAGGCTTACCTGAGACGAAGAGCTGCCAGGGCGGAAAACCTACCCACACCACGAAGCGCTCCTGCCGGTAGCGCGGAACAGCTGGTGTCATCTCGGAGCAGACGCCGTGGTTTTAAAGCTGTAATCCGCGGCTCTGCAGAGAAACGCCTCGCTGGTGGGCGTGTCCCACAAGGACCCCGTCACCTCAGTGCGTCCGAGGCGCAGGAGCGTGGCGCCTGAGGGAGGTGGAGAAATGCCTCTAATGTGGCGGCCATCTTAAGATGGTGTGGGACTAAAGGACAGTTAATAGAAAGATAGTCCTGTCTATCATGAAGTGGCATAGAAGGCCACAGGGGACTACTGATACTGGTGTAGGTGCTCTATTGAATCTGAAAGTGGAAAGGTTAGATTCAAAAAAGGGCAAAAGCAGTAACTAGTGGTTCAGGATTGAGAATGCATACCTAGTTACTGACGTGGATGCGGGGATACGGAGGCCGCATCGGTTAGTAGTCTACTAGACATAACGGGGGTGGTGTAATCCTATCCTCAAAATGTAGGGGTGTATATCACAACGGGTGATATTGCAGGGCAGTGATTCAGTGATGGTGGTATGGCTCGTGTGATAATGATCTCTCAGGGCAGATATGCAAGTGGAGAGACTAGACCCACACAGGTAGCGGATAACTATGGTGGTGTAAGTAGTGACATGTACATAGATGTTGTCTCTGTATGTATCTATCATGAAGGACTTAACAGGGCACTGTATAGAAATGAATACAGAGCGTGGTCACATCCATGAATAGAGGCAATAAGGAGTCTATCCAGGACTCAAAGTAGTAAAATGCTTGACACGCCTGAGGGGGCCTCATGGAGATGAGCTGATCAATATTAGGGTGGTCGGAGCAGGCAAATTGTTGTATTTTTGTATTTTATCTCGCTAGTAGTGTCCAGGCCACCGAATCGTTGAGGCCCCGGGTGTCCAACTGAAGGCGATGTATCCACCGTTGTTCAATCCTGAACAATGCTTGGTGGGTAATCGACGTATGAGATTCCAGGACCACCCATTTAATGTTGTCAGCTTTATGGCCATGTAGTGCATAGTGTTCGTAAAGCCTGGTGTGCGTTTTGGAGCAACGAATGTTGCTTTTATGTTCCATGATCCTCAGTTTGACTGATCTCATCGTCATGCCTATATAGTGTTTGTCGCAGGGGCAGGTCAACAGATAAATACATCTTGAGCTGTTGCAGTTGGTATGTCTGTTAAGGTGCCAAGTGAAGTTGTCTGAGAGTTTTATCTCTTTACATTGTGTCGTTTGTTGACATACAACGCACCCACCACAAGGGTAGTGACCCACCACTGGTGGCAAGTTCCACAGAGTGCTCTGGTTGGCAGTCACTGGTTTTTTAGGGCGTGTGTGGATCAAGGAGTCTTTTAAGTTGGCGGTACGCTTAAAGGCAAAGCGGGGGCGAGGGATTTCTAAATCCCCTGTGTTGAGTAGGCCCCAGTGTTTGTTGATTGTTCTTTTCATCTCAGATGAATTCTGTGTGTAACAGGAGACACAGGTGATGACATCATCAGGCTCTTTCGTGTGTGACTCCAAAAGAGCCTCTCTAGGATTGTTGAGCGCTCTTTTGCGTGACTGATAAATAAGCCTGGCGGGGTAGCCTCTGTCTTGTAATTTGTGTTGTAACTGCATGGACTCTTTCTTGTAGTCAGAGGTCGCCGAGCAGTTTCTCCGGATTCTCAAGAACTGCCCGAATGGGAGATTCTCTCACAGCGATCTGGGATGGTGGCTCCCAAAGAGCAGTAAACTGTTCCTATCAGTTTCTTTCCTGTACAAAGAGGTACTAAGACCCTCTTGATTGAGGCTGATTGTGAGATCCAGGAAGGGTATCTTGATGTCTGAAATAGTGGCTGTGAATTTGAGAAACTGGTTCTGCTGGTTGATCCAAGAGCAGAAGGCTTCACAGTTTGCCCGGTTACCATGCCATAAAATCAGAATATCATCGATATACCTTCGCCACATTGTGATGTTCTGGCTATAAGGGTTATTGTTTGAGTAGATGTGAAGGTTTTCAAAGGTGGCCATGTAGATGCATGCCAGACTCGGAGCAAAAGTCGAACCCATAGAGGTCCCCTGTATTTGATGGTAAAGTTGGGACCCGTACTGAAAACAAATTTCAGTTAGTGCTAGACTAGCACAAGCCATTATGAAAGAGATGGGCGTGGGTGAACACCAGTTCTCTGACCTGAGGGTAAGCTCAACAGCGTCCAGGGTGGCCTGTTGTGGGATATTCGTATATAGAGCCTCCACATCTAGAGTCAGGAGGAGGTCTACATTCTCTGTGCCATCGATGGATTCAATGAGGCGGAGTACATCCCTCGTATCTTGTACAAAGGATGGTATTTTTCTCACGAGTGGTTGTAAGAACACATCACAAAATTTGGATAGGGGCTCGAGTAGTGAGCCAATCCCCGACACTATTGGTCTCCCAGGGACCGGTGTGGTACCCTTGTGTATCTTGGGGAGGGTGTAGAAGTAGGGGACAACTGGGTCCTTTGTGATCAGGAAATCAGCCTCATTTTTTGAGATCCACTCATTGGTCTCACCTTCCATGACTAGACTAGTGATGGCAGTGGTAAGTCTTGGAGTAGGATCAGATGTCAATGGCCTGTAGTGTCTTGCGTTTGCAAGTTGGCGTTTACATGGAACATAAAAGCAACATTCGTTGCTCCAAAACGCACACCAGGCTTTACGAACACTATGCACTACATGGCCATAAAGCTGACAACATTAAATGGGTGGTCCTGGAATCTCATACGTCGATTACCCACCAAGCATTGTTCAGGATTGAACAACGGTGGATACATCGCCTTCAGTTGGACACCCGGGGCCTCAACGATTCGGTGGCCTGGACACTACTAGCGAGATAAAATACAAAAATACAACAATTTGCCTGCTCCGACCACCCTAATATTGATCAGCTCATCTCCATGAGGCCCCCTCAGGCGTGTCAAGCATTTTACTACTTTGAGTCCTGGATAGACTCCTTATTGCCTCTATTCATGGATGTGACCACGCTCAGTATTCATTTTTATACAGTGCCCTGTTAAGTCCTTCATGATAGATACATACAGAGACAACATCTATGTACATGTCACTACTTACACCGCCATAGTTATCCGCTACCTGTGTGGGTCTAGTCTCTCCACTTGCATATCTGCCCTGAGAGATCATTATCACACGAGCCATACCACCATCACTGAATCACTGCCCTGCAATATCACCCGTTGTGATATACACCCCTACATTTTGAGGATAGGATTACACCACCCCCGTTATGTCTAGTAGACTACTAACCGATGCGGCCTCCGTATCCCCGCATCCACGTCAGTAACTAGGTATGCATTCTCAATCCTGAACCACTAGTTACTGCTTTTGCCCTTTTTTGAATCTAACCTTTCCACTTTCAGATTCAATAGAGCACCTACACCAGTATCAGTAGTCCCCTGTGGCCTTCTATGCCACTTCATGATAGACAGGACTATCTTTCTATTAACTGTCCTTTAGTCCCACACCATCTTAAGATGGCCGCCACATTAGAGGCATTTCTCCACCTCCCTCAGGCGCCACGCTCCTGCGCCTCGGACGCACTGAGGTGACGGGGTCCTTGTGGGACACGCCCACCAGCGAGGCGTTTCTCTGCGGAGCCGCGGATTACAGCTTTAAAACCACGGCGTCTGCTCCGAGATGACACCAGCTGTTCCGCGCTACCGGCAGGAGCGCTTCGTGGTGTGGGTAGGTTTTCCGCCCTGGCAGCTCTTCGTCTCAGGTAAGCCTTGGAACGTTACAAAACCCCCCCCCCCCGACTAGCGGGCCCGGTGAATTGCGGGTTTACTTTCTAAAGGGAGATACTGGCCATATCCCCCGGCGCGGCTCTGACAAGCGGTCTCTGGCACGCTGTGTGCCTCTGTTTGGGTTTGCCGGGCAATGGTCTGGGGGATTACCTGAGCTCCTGGAAACTCTGTGTTTACCACATATACGGTCATTAATCCTCCTCAGACTACCATATGGGGCCGGTGCTCCATCCAGCCTTGCTAGCGCTACCGGTGCAGAGCACGCATGCGTCAAGGGCTGACTCAAGGGCCCCAGTGGGGGACTGAATCAGGTCTTTTGTGGGTGTCATATCCGCATTTCTCCGCCCCTGGTTTGGCCAGGCGGTCCGTCTACCACCATGACCTGATACTCGCTACCATGCGTTCTTTGAACATACCCGGTGGGGTCCCTGTATGTGCTTCTCTCTTACAGGTACTTTACCACTTGAACTGCCCCACGTGAACAGACTGCGGGGCCCTTTAGGGTTGTTCCTAGGGTAAGCACCTTTCTAGTCATCAATATATATGTGATGTGGTACATGTTTAGCCTCCGTCCTTTTTAACCTTTTAAACCTTCCTACCTTTGACTGAATGCATGGTCTGGGCAGTGTCAGCATGCGATTACACCTTTTGACTAACCATTGTGTGGTCGCACTACTGACCGATGTGCCCCATTTCTTGTGTGGTTGATGTGCAACACTGCATACCAAAGCTAGATGGTGTATGGAGAATGTGTTTAGAACCTGGTAAATGAAGGGTCAATCATACTACAAGCTGAGATTACAACCCTTCCACTTATCTTTTCTAGGTTCCCCTCCAGAGCAAGACCTGCTGGCTTGCTTCCTGATTGACCCATTGAGGTTGTATTTAGATACTTTATTTATTTTTCATTTTTCACTGTGTAGTACCCACTTGAGGTCCTGAAGAATTGCCACATTGGCATGAAACATGTCGACCTTTTTAGAGGGTTGAGTAAGTTCACTGTAGCCTAAACAGTCCCTTTCTCCCCTCCCACCCTTTTAAACTAGGGAGTCAGCCACCCCAAATAAAGTTCATTGTGGACTGACTTACCTTCTTTTAAACCTCACCTTTTCACTCACGACTACACTTACACCAGACCCCTCACCCTCACGCAAAAACTGGCTGGAACAAAAGATCTCCATCAAAGAGCGCCTACGGCGCCCGTCAGACATTGCAGCGCCAGTCTGACGAGGAGCAGGAGACCGATGATGAAGCATGACACCTAGGCTCCCGTCTGGGTGTGTGAGGTCCCCTAGTTCCAACAAGGGAACACCTTGTTCCCTGACTGACTGACACGCTCCCTTAGCTCCATACACTCCGTGTTTGTTCTCTCACCTCTTTCTAGCCTGGGGAACTAAGTATCAAGTTGTTTATAAATACATCTAGAGGTGCCATACATGAATGTTATGTGAGGCCACATTATCAAGAGTATTTACAGTAATTATTGGAGCTATACAGAACTCCTGAGGAAGTCATTCGCCGAAACGCGTTGATTGGATTGATTGGTTCTGTATAACTATCATTTGTGACTGTAACTGAAATTGTATTGTATTTATCTAGGGGTTGAAAGAACACACATGTAAATGATTAGAAATCCATCAACATTTATGAGATTGTTAAAAGACAAGATAATGAACTGTACAAAAAAATTATTTTAAAGAAAAAAAGAAAAGGAAGAAAAATGTATACAAAGATTAATAAAGTGAATATTTTTTCATAGAAAGTTTCTATGTTTTAATTAGAAGTGTTCAACGTATGGGTAGTTTTTAAATGTATGCACAAAACCTGGTGCTGTGTTCTCTTTTCTAACATTAGTGGGAGGAGTATCGACCAGGAAATGCGTTTACACCTTATGTTTATCCAAATATACGAACTACTAAGGGTAATGGATCATTTGTAATAGCTGTCACTAGAGCCCGAGCAGATTTGTGTATAAGCAGTGTTGGAAAAATTCCAGTAGGAAGAAGTGAATGTACTCAGGTTTTGACCATTGAAGGTGCAAATAAAAGTAGCTTTATGTCTTCACATGATACATATTTCGTCTGCGGTAACAAGGGATACTACCATCTGCCTGTTGGATGGTCTGGAGTCAGCTACGTGTCCTTTTTGTTACCACCTATGTTTCTGGCACCTGCATCATATACAAGGACTATCGATTGTTTAATGATATCTCTAAGAACAGATACAAGAGGACAATAAGTAATGATGAGGTGGACCAGACTGACAATGCACTACAACAATATGATTTCAATTTGGGACAGTTCGGTGCTGCCTTGAACAGTAGGAAAATAAGACGGTTGACTTGTGTTGTGGAAGCTGTGACCAACCAGACAGATATGGCACTTGGGAACATTACAGAGGAACTGCAAATTGCAAGGATTGCGGCGCTCCAAAACCGTATGGTCCTAGATGTAGTCTTGACTGATCGAGGTGGTGCATGTTGCATCATCAGAAGTAGCTGTTGTGTCTACATAACGGATCATGACCCTTCAGTTTTTGATGCAATCTCTAAACTTCATAGGATTGCTGCTGAGATTTATCCTGATACTGTCACATGGACTTTTGCCACCTGGTTTTGGACATTGTTTGTAACCTGGGCTTGGAAAGTGCTAACACTCCTTTGTATACTGTTCAAGTCAAGTCAAGTCAAGTCAAAGAATTTATATAGCGCACTACATACCCAGAGGGTCTCAAGGCGCTTAGGGAGGGGAGGGGGATTACTTGTCAAATATCCACGTTTTAAGTTGCTTTCTGAATGCTAGGTGGTTCTGGGTAAGGCGAAGGTAAGTGGGGAGTGAGTTCCATGTTTTAGCTGCCAGGTATGAGAAGGATCTACCTCCCATGGTGGTCTTGTTGATGCGAGGTACAGTGGCGAGGGCTTGGCTGGAAGAACGTAGTTGGCGGGAGGGGGTGTAGAAGGACAGTCGTGAGTTGAGGCATTCTGGTCCGGTATCGTAGAGTGATTTGTGTGCGTGGGTTAAAAGTCGGAAAGTGATCCTCTTATTGACGGGTAGCCAGTGGAGGTTTTTCAGGTGATCAGAGATGTGTTCGTTACGCGGGATGTCTAATATGATCCTGGCTGAGGCGTTTTGGATTCGTTGGAGTTTTTTCTGGAGTTTAGCGGTAGTACCTGCGTAGAGGGTGTTTCCGTAGTCCAGTCGGCTCGTGACCAGAGCATGGGTGACTGTTTTTCTTGTTTCGGTGGGGATCCAGCGAAATGTTTTTTTGAGCATGCGAAGAATGTTGAAGCAGGATGAGGAGACGGCGCTGACTTGTCTGTTCATAGAAAGTGACGAATCCAGGATAACGCCTAGGTTCCGTGCGTGGTCTGTCGGGATGGGTGCTTTTCCAAGGGCTTCCGGCCACCAAGAGTCGTCCCATGCAGAGGGGGATGTACCTAAGAGGAGGACTTCTGTTTTA
Organism: Lissotriton helveticus; assembly: GCF_964261635.1. Lineage (NCBI taxonomy): Eukaryota > Metazoa > Chordata > Amphibia > Caudata > Salamandridae > Lissotriton > Lissotriton helveticus. The sequence goes on along the minus strand of NC_136071.1, from coordinate 1,201,650,349 downwards.
TCTGAGTTCAGTTTCAGACGGCTGTGTTTCATCCATTCGGCAACTTCTTTCATTCCTTCGTGTAGGTTAGTTTTGGCGGTGCTGGGGTCATTGGTGAGAGAGAGGATCAGTTGAGTGTCATCCGCGTAAGAGATGATGTTGAGGTTGTGTTGGCGGGCGATGGCCGCGAGGGGGCTCATGTATACGTTGAAGAGGGTGGGACTGAGTGAGGATCCTTGTGGTACGCCACAGATGACTTCAGTGGCCTCGGACTTGAATGGTGGAAGGCGGACTCTTTGGGTTCTTCCGGTGAGGAACGAGGTGATCCATTCAAGTGCTTTTCCTTGTATTCCGATGTTTCTGAGGCGTTGTAAAAGGGTGCTGTGGCAGACTGTGTCGAAGGCTGCAGAGAGGTCGAGGAGGATGAGGGCGACTGTGTCTCCATTGTCCAGTAGAGTTCGAATGTCGTCTGTTGCTGCGATGAGGGCGGTCTCAGTGCTGTGTTTTGCTCGGAAGCCAGATTGTGAGGAGTCGAGGGATTTGTTGGCTTCGAGGAAGGCGGCGAGCTGGTTGTTGACAGCTTTCTCGATGACTTTGGCCGGAAAAGAAAGGAGCGAGATGGGGCGGTAGTTTTTGAGTTCGGTGGGGTCCGCTGTGGGTTTTTTCAGAAGGGCGGTGAGTTCAGCGTGTTTCCAGCTTTCCGGGAAGGTGGCGGAGTTGAAGGAGCAGTTGATGACGTCTCGGAGGTGCGGTGCTATGACGGAGTCTGCTTTGTTGAAGATGTGGTGAGGACATGGGTCTGTGGGGGATCCTGAGTGGATGGAGTTCATCAGGCGGATGGTGTCCTCAGTGGAGATTGGGTTCCAGTCGTTAAGGGTGTTCAAGGGGGGAGAATGTTCAGCATATGGTTGGGTGGGTTGGTCTCCGGGTTGGTTGTCGAAGCTGTTGTGGATGTCTGCAATTTTGTTGTGGAAGAATAAAGCCAGGGAGTCGCAGAGGGCTTGAGAGGGGGTGATGTCGTTGGAGTTGGCCGAGGGATTGGTAAATTCCTTGACGATGTTGAAAAGTTCCTTGCTGTTGTGAGCGTTGTTGTCTAGTTGATCCTTGAATGCTGATTTCTTGGCCTTTCGGATTAGTTGGTGGTGTGTGCGGGTGGCGTTTTTGAAGGCGTCCTTGGTGCTAGTGGTTGGGTCTTTTTTCCAGGCCTTTTCAAGGGAGCGGCAGAGTTTCTTGGACTTCTTAAGATCATCGTTGAACCATGAGGCCTTCTTGCTGCCAGGTTTACTTTGACGTTTTTTCAGTGGTGCTAGGATGTCGGCGCTGTTGGATAGCCATAGGGTGAAGTTGGTGGAGGCTTGGTCTGGGTTAGAAGAGTGGGCTGGGGTGTTTAGAAGGAGCGATGAGGAGATCTGGTCAATGGTGGTTTTGTTCCAGTTTCTTTGCAGAGTTGGTTGGGGGTGGTTGATGGATTTCGGCTTGTTGTAGGTGAAGTGAACGCAGCTGTGGTCAGTCCAGAGGAGATCCGTAGTGTGGCTGAAGGAGACATGGTTGCTGGAGGTGAAGATAGGGTCGAGTGTGTGACCTGCGATGTGGGTGGGGGAAGTGACCAGTTGTTTGAGTCCGAGGTTGGCGAGGTTGTCCAAGAGGGTGGTGGTGTTGCGGTCGTTGTTCTTTTCAAGGTGAAAATTGAGGTCTCCCAGAAGGATGTAATCTTTGGAGGGGAGCGCGTGTGGAGTGATGAAGTCCGTGATGTCTTCACTGAATTTTGCGCGGGGTCCTGGTGGTCTGTAGAGGAGGGTGCCTCTGAGTGTGGTCTTGGGGTCGATGTGGATCTGGAAGTGAAGGTGTTCAGAGTTGGCGAGATTGACGTCAGAGCTGGTTGAGATGTGGATAGATTTTTTATGGGCGATAGCGATTCCTCCTCCTGTGTGGCCGGTACGGTCTTTGCGTATGATCTTATAATCTTCAGGGATGGCAATGGTGATGTCTGGGGCGGAGGAAGCGTTCATCCATGTTTCTGTTAGGAAGGCGATGTCTGGAGAGATGGTGTCTAGTAGATTCCATAGGTCAATGGCGTGCCTGTGGACCGATCGGGTGTTGAGAAGGATGCATTGTAGGTGGTTGGTGTCGGGAATCTGAGGTGTGATCGTAGCGGAGTTGGTGACGGTACCGATGAATTTACAGGAGTAGCATGAGAAAGGTCCATGGGTGTGTCCGGGAGCGGCTTGGACGCAGTTGGGGGAACGGCCGGGGTTGAGGGCTAGGAGGGTGGTGGCATCGTAGGTAATGCGGGAGGGCTGGGCAGTGCGAGGGGCAGGGGGTCTGGCGCTGGGCGCGGTCCAGGCGCGGACGGGCGTAGACGGGCTTACCTTTGGCGCACCTTCGGCGCGGATTGGGCGCGATCGCTGCGCGTGAACGCTGCGCGCGGGAACAACTGTCATATATGGGTGGTGGAGGGGGAGGGGCGAGGGCGGCTCAGCTGGGAGGCGGGGCGGGCTCCAGAGGGCGACCACAACAAACAAAATGGAGGCGGAGGGGTCAGCAGAGCGGAGCGCTTGTGGATAAACGCGCAATACCAGTTAAAGTAGCAATAGCGCTTTAAAAATGCTAAAAGAGTAAAGCGGCAAGCAGGGCAGACTGCAGGCAACAATTAGGAGGCAGTAAATAAAGTAAATGCGGAGCAACGATACCACAGGTCACCAGGGGAGCAGGGGAGCGACCACTCAGCTCAAGAGCGAAGCGAGTCACAGCGCGTTCAGGTAACGGAGCGCTGTTTGTGCTTAGTGGGAGGGCGGCTCAGCTGGGAGGCGGGGCGGGCTCCAGAGGGCGACCACAACAAACAAAATGGAGGCGGAGGGGTCAGCAGAGCGGAGCGCTTGTGGATAAACGCGCAATACCAGTTAAAGTAGCAATAGCGCTTTAAAAATGCTAAAAGAGTAAAGCGGCAAGCAGGGCAGACTGCAGGCAACAATTAGGAGGCAGTAAATAAAGTAAATGCGGAGCAACGATACCACAGGTCACCAGGGGAGCAGGGGAGCGACCACTCAGCTCGAGAGCGAAGCGAGTCACAGTTCTACTGACATGCTGCTTATGTATGCAATGTGGTCCAATGCTTTGCTCCATCTGTATTACTGCATGTACACCTGCTAAACGTAATGTTGCACAAATGAATGCCCAGCGTATGCTAGATAAGGAAATTGATAATATGATGCGGATTGACATACAAGATGTATACTCAGATTACTCTAGATCATAAATGTCTTCAGCTAATGCTAAAAGGGCCGTCTGTGGAAAATTGGTAGCGATCAATGTTAGCATTTAGCTGAAGCCATCTTGTTTCCGGCAGCCATTTTGGCTGCCATGTGCTCTTTCCTTCTTCTCTGTCGTTTATCCTTGTGCTCTGCTCAAAGGACTGGCTATACTTAGCCTCTGCTACTCTGCATATTCTCAGTTGAGCTTGTAGCTGGCCATGCACCTGTTGACGTCTGTTACTGTCAGGGTGTTTCTACTGAAGTCAGCAACTGTTAACTCCTCCTTCTTTGTTGACTGTACATTTCTGTGTGACCATCTATGTATGTAACTCTCCTATGTGTGCTTGTACCACCTTCTTTTACTACTTGTGATACTTCATACACTGCCGAAGGGTGTTGTGTGAATGTTGTTCCACCTCATTAGGTTAATAAAATATCTTTTTACTATTTCAGCTCCTGTGCCAACTTATATTTACTGGTCTGAGGACTTGCGTGCAGAGAAGGGTGAACCCCTAGCACTGTTAGGCCTTGCTGTGGCAGGCGCACTTTGATGGCGGTTCGCGTCACACCGTGGCGGACGGGGAATGGGCTATGTTTGGCAATACTAATAGGGTAGGTGTGAGGACCGCTGCTGGCGTGCGGAAAAAGCACTGCGGTGGTGCCTCCGCCCACCGTTATAATGGGCCCCTTGGTTTGGTTCTTTCTTGGCTGACCCTGTTAATTTATTGGCCCACCTACCTCTTAGTGCAGATATTTTGGATCCGGCCCTACGGCGTGGTTCTAACCCTCCCCGCATGGCAGACCCAGGACGACAACGGCCCTCCATGAGACCCGGGCGCCCTTGGCCCGACCTTACACGAACTACCAACGAGAGCGAACCCCCTAACACACCATCGCTCTCCTCCCCTGGAACATGGCGGACACAGCATATCCCCAACCCTACCGGCCCGACTCCATCCTGGGCCCATCACGTTACGAGCATGAGGCCTCGTCCGACTCCATCTTGGACCACCACGTCCCGAGCACGTGGCCTCGGCCCCGGCCAAGGCCCCCAGCGAAGCCCCGACATCGAGGCACCAAGATCCCCCCGGGGGGTAGAGTGGCCACTCAACAGATCCTAGAGGAGGGAAGTTTCGATGGCCCTCCAGTCGTCCCCGGACTCCTGGTATCGATCGCCCTCCGGCCTCCCTGGGCGCTGGCTCCCCCCCCTGCTGGGTGTCTGGACACCACCATCCCGGCCCCTCTGACTCCCAGACGAGAGGGTCCGGACATCAAAGGACTCCGGTCCTATATTTGGGCCAGCCCCGGAGTAGGACGGCAGTTGTATCCTGGAGTCGAGAGCCCTGCTGACGCTGTCGCGGCTGACCCCGAGACAAACTCCTTTTTCCCCTGAAACCTGCAGCCATCTTTGGAGCCTGCTGGCGCTGCCGCGGTCCATCCTAGCTGAACCATCCTTAGAGCCTGCTGGCGCTGCTGCGGTCCATCTTAAGCTGAACCATCTTTGGAGCCTGCTGGCGCTGCCGCGGCCCATCCAAGCTGAACCATCTTTAGAGCCTGCTGGCACTGCCATGGCCCATCCTAGCTGACCCATCTTTGGAGCCTGCTGGCGCTGCCGCGGCCCATCTTCTCGGAACCCCCCGGCTCGAGGATTGAGAGCTGTGCGCAGGGCATACCTCCTGTCCTCATGACAAAGACTATCCCGCTACCCTGTCCCCGGTTTACGAGACTTCTCGGATCCCTCGATCCGCCTGTACCTATCGCTGAAGACAAACAACCTTTTATTCTTGATAAAAGCCTAAAGAACTTATCCTCCTGTGTGGTGTCCATTTGTAGTGGTGTGATTGCTCTGCTGTACGAACCTAGGAGAGGACCCTCACCCAGGAGGCCTCTCGCTAACGCTCGGCTACTTCTCGACAGAGGGGTGGACCTAGGGGTGGTCAGTCAGACATCTTCTGCCTCCCCCGGGACCGCCTTTCTAACATTGGTGGCAGGCGGTGCGATCCGAGCCAACGCAATTCGTACAGAGAGTGAGTCAACCACTACCGAGAAAAACACACCGCGAGCATGACTACTAAAGAAACAAGACCGACTGCAGAATTCCGGAAAGAGAAAATGGAAGAGTACAGTCACAAGGAGTTGAAACAATTCTGCAAAGATCTGGGCATCGCTACCAATGGCCTAAGCACCAAGGAAGACTTTAAACTGGCTCTACAAGCATGGGTGGAAGCCGGAGACTCACCACCCCAGAACGAAGATAACCCGGGCCCGAACGGAAGTCCGGAGACCAACGCGTCCCCAGCGGGGGAAAGACCTGCAAACCTAGACACGGGCCTCTCCTACGAAGATGCCCGAGAACGAGAGAGGAACAGGCTGCACGAACTAGACCTAGCCCGACTCCGGCCAGACGGAGAACTACAGCTGGCCGAGAAAAAAATAGCCCTCGAGCAACTACGACTAGAGGGAGACCTGGAGGAGAAACGAAGACAAAGAGAACTCGAAGAAAAGAGACTCACGTACGAGCATGAGCGTGGCTTAAAGGAACTAGAGATCAAGGCCAAGACAAATGAGGCCAGCGCCTCCGGGGGCAAGACCTCGCTCCCTCCGGTGGACACGAAGGTGCACATACCCAAGGATGCCGTCAAAGAGTACTATAAGAACGACGACATCCAACAATGGTTCAAAGCCTATGAGGTAGCCATGACCGCCCATCGAGTACCCCTCAAGGACTGGGGTGCCGGCTTGTGGGGGAAGTTCGTCAACGAAGGGAGTGATGCTCTGCTAGAGCTTCCCGATGCCGAGATGACCTCGTATGAACACATGAAAACCGCCCTCCTAACTCGCTACGGACTCACCCCCGAAATGTACCGGCAGCGGTTCCGAGACTGTAAAAAAATCCCCGGTACCACCTGGGTGGAATACGTGAACTTTTTTAGCAGAGCCTTCGAGGGGTGGATCAAAGGCAGTCAGGTCACCACCTTCCAGCAGTTGGCCGACCTCAATATATGGGAACATCTTTCCAACAACTGCTTCGTCAGACTCCGGCAGCATCTCCTCGACAGCAAACTGACAGAACCACGAAAACTTGCTGTCGAGGTTGATAGATGGGTGAGCACCCGAGTCCCCCGGAGCCCGATGGGAGACTACGGCCGGGGATCCCCGGGGAACCACCGACCACGAGGCGGCGGAGGAGGCCAGAGCAGGGGCCGAGACGCCCCCACGGGGTCCTCCCCTACCTCCACTTTGCCATCCCTGGGCCGAAGGGGGGCCCCTCCAGCACGACCGGGGCCCCGCCCAAACATTACCTGCCACAGATGCCAGCGGCTGGGTCACTATGCTAATGACCCACTCTGCCAGATGAACCAGCGACCCGGCACCACCGGTCCTCCAAACCGCCAGATCATGGCCGCCGCACTGGGTGAAGAAGGAGGCGAGGAAGAGGACGAAGTCCCCGAACAGACCGAGTGGGAGCCCGCAGCTATGTCCTTGGTGTGCCTGGGCGAAAGAGACATGATCCCCCGAGCCCCGATCCCAGGCAACACCCAGAAGTACCGCCAGTATGTCACCATTAATGGACACAGGGCCGAAGCCCTTCGTGACACTGGAGCCAGCGTGACGGCGGTCCGCTGTCATTTGGTGACCCCTGAACAGATCCTGCCCAACATCCTGTGCCCAGTACGGTCGGCGGACAACTCCGAGAGCTTGTGCCAGATGGCACGCATTCCTTTCGAATGGGGAGGGGTGTCGGGCATGCTGAAAGTGATGGTCCGGGACGATGCCCCCGTGGACTGCCTCCTCGGGAACGACCTGGAAAGTTCCCCCTGGGCCCACGTCGAGCGGAGAGAGCATCTGGGGATGCTCGGCCTGCCCGAGTGGGTCTGTGCGACCACTCGATCCATGACCGCCCGGGCCTCCGCCCGAACGAAGACACCCTGCCTGAAGAACCGGAGTGGCCGGCACCTCCGCCGCCCGCCGTCCCTGAGGACGCCAACACCGAAAACGGGCCCCAGGGGTCCGACGCTGAAGATCTCACGGAGCTCGTCCACCTTCCAGAACTAGCTCAATGGCGCCAAGAAGGTGGCCCCACCCGCGAACAGTTCCGACAGGAACAGAAAACCTGTCCCTCCCTCGAGGGAATCCGTCAACAAGCCGCCACTCAAGCCGCCGGAGATCCCTTGGGGTCCCACTGGGTCTACTGGGACCACGACCTCCTCTATAGCGAACAGAAGATTGCCGAACTGGGAGCCAGCCGGGTGCTGGTCGTCCCCCTCCAATTCCGAGACTTTCTCCTGAACCTGGCACATGACTTGCCCCTTGCCGGGCACCTAGGGCAGGACAAGACCTACAGCCGCCTGGTGACCCATTTTTACTGGCCGAAAATGCGCAACGACGTGAATAACCACTGCCGAACATGTCCGACCTGCCAAGCCAGCGGGAAGAGCGGGGGGAGGATCAAAGCCCCGCTCCAGCCTTTTCCCGTGGTCACCACTCCCTTCGAGCGAGTGGGGTTCGACATTGTGGGGCCGGGGTTCGACATTGTGGGGCCCCTGGACCCCCGCACCTCTCAGGGGCACCGCTTCATCCTCGTCCTGGTGGACCATGCCACCCGCTATCCGGAAGCCATCCCCCCCCGCACCATCACGGCCCCCGTGGTGGGTCGAGCGCTAATGGGGATTTTCTCCAGAGTCGGCTTACCCCGAGAGTTCGTGAGTGATCGGGGCACCAACTTTATATCTAAATATATGCGGTCCCTGTGGCAACAGTGCGGGGTCACATATAAGTTCACCACCCCGTATCACCCCCAAGGAAATGGACTGGTAGAACGGTTTAACCGAACCTTGAAGGGGATGATCAAGGGCCTCGAAGAGCCGCTACGACGCAAATGGGATGTCCTACTGCCCTGCCTCCTGTTCGCCTATCGAGAGGTGCCCCAGAAGTCCCTGGGGTTCAGCCCTTTCGAACTGTTGTATGGGCATCCTGTCCGAGGCCCCCTCAGCTTGGTCAAAGAAGGCTGGGAGACGGCTGCCCAAGATGCACCCCTGGACGTCTACCGGTACCTCCTGACCCTCTGCAACCAGACTCGGAAGTTCCGGGAACTTGCCGAGGCCAACCTTGAGTCCAGTCAGGAGGAAATGAAACGTATGACCAGAACGCCTCATCCATCGAGTTCGAGCCGGGCCAGCAGGTCTGGGTCATGTCCCCGGTCGAACCTTGTGCCCTCCAGGACAAATGGACGGGGCCCTTCAAAGTGGTGGAGCGCAAGAGCCCCGTCACTTACTTGGTGGACATGGAGTCCCCCCGGAACCCCCTCCGGGTTCTGCACGCCAACAGGCTCAAGCCTCACTTTGCCCGCACCGAACTGAGCCTACTGCTAGCTACCGATGACGGAGCTGAAGATGACTCCGAGCCTCTACCAGATCTCCTGAGCACCACCGAGAAGGACGGCTCCGTCGAAGGGATCACGCTCTCCTCTACCCTGACCCCCGAACAGCACCAGGACTGCCGGAAGCTGCTGGGACAATTTGCAGACCTCTTCTCCCTCACTCCCGGAGTCACCCGGTGGTGTGTACACGATGTAGACACTGGGGACAGCCCGCCTGTACGACACCGGGCTTTTCGAGTTCCCGACCGAGTTCGGGCCTGCATTCAGTCCGAAGTGGCCAAGATGCTGGCTCTGGGGGTAGTCGAACCCTCCAACAGTCCCTGGGCCAGTCCTGTGGTCCTGGTCCCTAAAGCCGCCGCCCCCGGCGCAACCCCGGAGCTCAGGTTCTGTGTCGACTACCGGGGGCTGAATGCCGTCACCAGGACCGACGCCCATCCCATCCCCCGGGCGGATGAGCTGATCGATCGCCTGGGGGCCGCCAGGTATCTCAGCACCTTCGACCTCACGGCCGGGTATTGGCAGATCGGCCTCACCCCTGGTGCCCAAGAACGATCTGCTTTCTCGACCCCTGATGGCCACTACCATTTCACCGTGATGCCCTTTGGCATGAAAAACGCCCCGGCCACCTTCCAGAGACTCGTGAATAAAGTGCTGGCGGGGTTAGAAGAGTTCAGTGCCGCGTATCTGGACGATATTGCAGTATACAGCCTCGACTGGGACGAACACCTGACCCACCTCTGGGAGGTCCTGACGGCCCTCCGATGGGCCGGACTGACAATAAAAGCCAGCAAGTGCCAGATAGGCCAAGGCTCTGTGACCTATCTGGGGCACCAAGTAGGGAGCGGCCAGGTGGCTCCCCTCCAGCCGAAGATTGACGCCATCCGGGCCTGGGAGCCCCCGGTCACTCAGACCGCAGTCCGAGCCTTCCTGGGGCTCACAGGATATTATCGGCGGTTCATAAAAAACTATGGGAGCATTGCGGGGCCCCTCACAGAACTAACCTCCATGAGACTACCCCACAAGGTACACTGGACCCCCGAGTGCCAAGCGGCCTTCGAAACACTAAAGACTGCCATGTGCACCCCCCCTGTGCTCCAGGCCCCTGACTACAGCCGAGAGTTTGTGGTCCAAACAGACGCCTCCGAGCACGGCATTGGGGTGGTCCTCTCACAAGTCCTCTCACAAGTGAACCCTGACGGTATCGACCTTCCCGTGGCCTTCATCAGTCGGCGCCTGCTGGCTAGGGAACAACGGTGGAGCACCATTGAGAGGGAAGCCTTCGCCGTCGTGTGGGCCTTAAAGAAGCTCAGGCCCTACCTCTTCGGCACCCACTTCCGGGTGCAGACCGACCACCGGCCTCTGCGGTGGCTGATGCACATTCGGGGCGAGAACCCGAAGCTACTGCGATGGTCCATCTCCCTCCAAGGGATGGACTTCACTGTGGAGCATCGCCCTGGCAACGACCACGCCAATGCTGATGGCCTGTCCCAGTTTTTCCGCCTCGGCGAGGAGACCCCCCAAGAAGATGGGTGACTCTCCCCTGCCTTCAGCTGGGGGGGACGTGTGTTGGACCCGGCCCCATGGCGTGGTCCTAACCCTCCCCGCATGGCGGGCCCAGGACGACAACGGCCCTCCATCAGACCCGGGCGCCCTTGGCCCGACCTTACACGAACTACCAACGAGAGCGAACCCCCTGACACACCATCGCTCTCCTCCCCTGCAACATGGCGGACCCAGCATATCCCCAACCCTACCAGCCCGACTCCATCCTGGGCCCATCACGTTATGAGCACGAGGCCTCGTCCGACTCCATCTTGGACCACCACGTCCCGAGCACGTGGCCTCGGCCCCGGCCAAGGCCCCCAGCGAAGCCCTGACATCGAGGCACCAAGATTCCCCCGGGGGGTAGAGTGGCCACTCAACAGATCCTAGAGGAGGGAAGTTTCGATGGCCCTCCAGTCGTCCCCGGACGCCTGGTATCGATCGCCCTCCGGCCTCCCGGGGCGCTGGCTCCACCCCCCTGCTGGGTGTCTGGACACCACCATCCATGCCCCTCTGACTCCCAGGCGAGAGGGTGCGGACATCAAAGGACTCCGGTCCTATATCTGGGCCAGCCCCGGAGTAGGACGGCAGTTGTATCCTGGAGTCGAGAGCCCTGCTGACGCTGTCGCGGCTGACCCCGAGACCAACTCCTTTTCCCCCTGAAACTATCTTTGGAGCCTGCTGGCGCTGCCGCGGTCCATCCTAGCTGAACCATCTTTGGAGCCTGCTGGCGCTGCCGCGGACCATCCAAGCTGAACCATCTTTGGAGCCTGCTGGCGCTGCCGCGGCCCATCCTAGCTGACCCATCTTTGGAGCCTGCTGGCGCTGCCGCGGCCCATCTTCTTGAAACCCCCCGGCTCGAGGATTGAGAGCTGTGCGCAGGGCATACCTCCTGTCCTCAGGACAAAGACTATCCCGCTACCCTGTCCCCGGTTTACGAGACTTCTCGGATCCCTCTGTACCTATCGCTGAAGACAAACTTATTATTATTATTATTATTATTAAATTACACTTGTATAGCGCTATCTACCCGGAGGCCTCGTAGCGCTCATGACTGACACTTTATTAGCGCGGGATCAGGGCAGATCAGCGTGCTTTTGCATACAAGTGTGTTTTAAGGGTTTTCCTGAAGGAAAGATGGTTGGTGGTTTCCCGAAGGGATAAGGGAAGGGCGTTCCAGAGCCTGGCCGCGGTATGTGAAAAGGAGCGGCCGCCCCATCGAGCCTTCTTGACTCTGACGGAGGTGGCCAGCTGAAGGGAGCCAGAGCGGAGGGAACGCAAAGGGACATAGGGGGTGACCAAGGTCTGCAGAATAGCAGGGCCAGTGTGATGGAAGGCCTTGTGTAAAATACACATAGCCTTGAACTGTACTCTCGCTGCAATAGGGAGCCAATGGAGTTCTCTTAAGGCATTCCTAGCTGACTGCCAGCGAGGAAGATTGTAGAGAAGGCGGGCTGCACTGTTTTGGGTGACTTGGAGCTTTTGAATGACAAAGGAAGGGGCTCCCATAAAAAGAGCGTTCCCATAGTCCAGGCGCGATAATATCAGGGCCTGGACCAGGATCCTCCTGGCCTGAAAAGGAAGCAGGGGGAGCACCTTCCGCAGCATCCTCATCAACCCAAAACAGGTGGCTGCAATCTTGGTGGCTTGTACTGAGAAGTTCAAGGCTGGGTCGAACCAGATCCCCAGGCTCTTTATCTGGGGCTTGGGAGTGGGGGGCTCACCCAGACATGGTGGCCAGATGGATGCAAAAGCGGAGGGGGAAGAATTCCCCAGCAGAATGACGTCCGTTTTCTCCCCATTAAGTTTTAAACAGGAGGATTGCATCCATCTGGCGACCGCCTCTAGACAGGGACCTAAGGTGTGGGACGAACCCTCCGCGTGGTCTAAAGAGACCACCAGTTGGGTATCGTCCGCGTAGGTGACAATACGCACACCGAAGGGTTGGACTATCCTGTCTAGAGGCTCCATATAAACATTAAACAGGGTGGGGCTCAGGGAGGAGCCCTGAGGAACCCCACACCTGAGAGAATGTTTAGGGGACACTGCCTCACCCTCAAAGACCTGGAAAAACCGGTCGGTCAAGAAGGACGTCAGCCATTCCAGGGCCGCGCCCGACACGCCCATGTCCGTCAGTCGTTGCAACAACGTGACATGGTTAACCGTGTCGAACGCGGCACTCAGATCCAATAGGATAATGGCGACTTTCCCACCCTGATCCAGCACAGCTCTTGCTTCTTCCGTGACCGCTAGAAGAGCAGTTTCTGTCCCATGTCGCGGACGAAACCCTGTCTGAGAGGCACGCAGGAGACTGTTTGACTCCAGATAGTTCGTTAAGGTGTTATTTACGTGCCTCTCAAGCAGTTTGCTCAACCAGGGAAGCAGGGAGATGGGGCGATAGTTTGCAAGGTTACTTTGGTCAAGATTGGGCTTTTTCAGCAGCGCTCTTACCATTGCGCACTTCCATGGCGGGGGAACGGATTTGGAGGAGATGGAGGTGTTAAGAACATCCAATATGATGGGGCGGATCATATCCATAGCCAATTTGAGAGTTTGTGGGGGTGCTGGATCATTGGGAGATCCAGAGGTGACTTTAGCAGTCAGATTATCTAGTGCCGGAGCATCCAAGAGTGGGATTGTGTCTAGCCTACAAGAGGCTAAGGCATCGGAGGTTGTGGGGGTGCAGGGTTCCAGCTCATTATTTGTATCCTCAAATGAGGAGTAAATTGTGAGAATCTTTTGGGAGAAAAAGTTGGCCAAATCGTTGCAGCGGTTTTGAGCACCCTCTGTATCGGGGCATTCGGCTGGAGGGGAAACGAGGGATTTCACAATTTTAAAAATTTCCCTAGGGGCATTGGCGGCTGCCTGAATTCTGCTGTCGTAGAAGGAGGTTTGTGCTAGTTTTATCTCCTGTTTATAGAGCCTGATATTGGCTCTGTATTCATCCTTCTTGGTTTGGGAATAGTCCTGTCTCCAGGCTCTCTCCTGCTTACGACAGGCTAATTTCATGCTCTTAAGTGCGGGGGTATACCATGGAGCAGCTTTTGTTTTTTTGTAAAATTATTGTTTTGAGCAGGAAGAACCATATCAAGTGTGGAGGTGATCCAGCCGTCGAAATTGTTGGCTGCTATGTTGGCATGCATCACCTTCCCGGGGGGGTCTCTAGCCAAAGCAGCTTCCCATGCAGGGAGGGAAAGAGAAGACCATTTCCTAGCTTGGTGTTTGACGGGACAATGGGCAGAGGGAAGGGTGTTTGTGCGCCAGATGAAAGGTATCACAAAATGATCCGTCCAAGGTAAAGGGATGGGGGGCTCTACTGTAATGTCGTTAATATTACTAAAGACAGTGTCGAGAAGATGACCTCTGTTGTGTGTTACATGGAATCCCTTTTGATAGAGGTCCAACGCTTGAAGATTAGCACGAAGCGAGTTAGCAGCAGTATCAACCTTTTATTCTTGATAAAATCCTAAAGAACTTATCCTCCTGTGTGGTGTCCATTTGTAGTGGTGTGATTGCTCTGCTGTACGAACCTAGGAGAGGCCCTCACCCAGGAGGCCTCTCGCTAACGCTCGGCTAATTCTCGACGGAGGGGTGGACCTAGGGGTGGTCAGTCAGACATCTTCTGCCTCCCCCGGGACCGCCTTTCTAACAAGATATCAGCCCTGCAACCTGTGCGGTGCGCCGGGCCGTGAGACAAATGAATTTCAAGAGCTGATTGTGGGATGAACTGGGGGCAGGCATACACACCGTCTCTCTGTTCTCTCCCTATTCACCTCTCCCTCTCTCAGACCCCTTCTCTCCACCTGTTCCCTCCTCTCTCCTCCCTTCTCATTGGTCTTCGCCTCTCTTCCTCCACCTCATGCTTCCTCGCGGTCCCCTCTCCCTCTCTCAGACCCCTTCTCTCCACCTGTTCCCTCCTCTCTCCTCCCTTCTCATTGGTCCCCGCCTCTCTTCCTCCACCTCGTGCTTTCTCACCTTCTATATGACCCCTCTTCCTTTTGCTTCTTTTCACCTTCTCTTCTCAGCCTCAGCATCTTCCTTCATCTGTCTTCGCCCCTCGGGTTGGCTGCCGAATACTGCTTGGAGTGCTTATCTTTGCTAGTTTTTTCATCTTTCATGTTTGTTCAATATCCCAATGAAAAAAACAACAAACAAACGTTTGAAAACGGCAGGCAGCATTGCACCCTTTTTAAGTATATTAGATATTGCATTTTAGAAAAGATTACGAGCCTTGGCTAACTCCCGACCTAAACATGAAATACTCCAGGACTTACGGTGACAATTTCCATAAGAAAGCGCTGGAGGGGTTCCAGGAGCTGCCATAAGAGCTTTAAGTGGGCCGGGTCCCACCGGTGCTGAGCACCGGTAGTTTTTTAAAGGGGGCCTCGAAACGGGTCTCTATCGGGCTCTGTTTTGTGCCCTGACACAGGCGGTCCGTTTCTTTGCTGACTGCAGTGACAGCAGGCACATCGTGTGTGCTGCTCACACTACTCACTTCTCACTAGCAGACAAGTTACGGCATGATGTCATGACAGGGGAGTGTTGAAGGGGAAGGGAAATCCGTAAAACCCCTTGGCCGCGGCGGTAATTTCGCCATGGCGCTGGGGGGGAGGGGGGGACGTGCAGCGCCATCATGCTTTTGACGGAGCCACTCCATCACGAGCCACGGGAGCACTGTGCTCATGACGGAGTGGTTCCGTCACTGCCTCCCCCGCTAATTAAAACCGCCGCGCAGGCACGGCATTGCTGCAGCGTGGGCGGGGCGGCCGCGCCATGACGGAACCACTCCGTCATTAGCACAGCGCGCCCGTGGCACGGAACAGGTTAAAGAGAGCCATTTTCTCTCAGGATTTCCCTTCTCTTTTTGCAATGCAGGGAGAATGACATTAATGTGGTGTCAACCTTTGGAGTAACGATAGTGTCGGAATCACCTTAGAATAGAGCAGCACTTGCTTTAAAAACTGAGGAGTCCGACGGCCAGAGGCTGTCAGTCCCAGCCCGACCAGAGGCGTCAGCCCCAGCCAGATCGAGCTGTGAGCGAGGGGCCTGCGGTGAATCCAGTAGGCCTGGGTGGTAAATTCCGTTCCGCTCGCGGAATTTGCGGAATTTGGGCAATTCCATGTCCACAGAGAACACGGAATTGCCAAAAATTCCGCGATCTGCGGCGGCGCAGATTTTTCCCTTGTTCGCGCTTTCAAACTGCGTGTTTGAGCGCTCAAGAGCGATTTACCGGGTTCCCTGCGTTCGCCAATGAGTTTTCCTATCTGTTTGCGTGCTCCAAAAGATTTTAGTAGCTGGTGGCGTGATCCGCGAGAGTGTGTGATCGGGAACACGTCATTCGGACTCGCCCGTGTTCGCTAACAGGAAACAATCATCGTAAGCGGGCGGGACATGTGAAAGAAGATGGCCGCGCCAATTGGCAACCGCATTGTCAAGTTTGCAAGATGTTTCCCCCCGAGCACGCAAATGGGCGGAACAAGCAATTCCGCGTCTTCGTGGAACTCTACGTGCTCACTGAGATTTTTTACCGTTTCACGGAGCTTTGCCTAGCGCGACTACGCAAATTCTGCCCACCCTTAGAATCCAGCCACAAGTTAAGCGCCCTCCCTCCCCATCCGAAGGGGGTTGCAATCATGGGCGTAGGAAGTGTGGGAGATGCGGGGGACATATCCCCCCCAGATTTTGGAGTGGGGGGGACAAGGGTGGGGGTGACGAGTGGATAAAAGAATTTCCCCTCTCCCTTTTGTTAGTCGCAGGGCCATTAGCACGCGAAAGCGCTTCCTAATTACCCTGCACTTGATCTGCCTGGAGTCAAAGAGGCCACCCGATCTCTGCCCTTTGTTATGCTGCAGGAAGGCTCTGCGTTCTGGGAAGGGCAGAGAAGGGAAAAAAACGTTGTCTCTTTTCCTTCATGCCCACAGAAAGCAAGGATAGTGTCCACTTCTCCTGGTCTGTGTCTGGCAGCTGTCCTTTTTTATTCCTCCATCTCGTTCTGTCTCTGTCTCGCTCCTCCTTACGTTAGATTTAAAGAGACAGCTCGTGTACTCTCTCTTACCTCTCCTTTTCTGTTATTTGTTCCCCTGTGAAATGGATCCAAAAAAAAACAGAGCGGAACACTTTGCCTTGAAATGCCCTCATTTTCTATTCAAAAGAAAAACCTCAGGACAGAGAGAAAAATAATTAAATACCCAAATAAAGCAATACAGAGTGGTCAGCAGACAGGCCAGATTGTTATTTACACCCACACACATTAGCGCCACTTTACAGAGTTTGCCAGTGAAAGCGCTACTTTCTTTGAACAACATTGTTTTCCCAGGGTGGGGAAGTGCACCATTCCTAAAGGGACTGCAATACCAGGTTGATGGGTGGAGTGGAAACGTTTTAAAATGATCCTTTTCAACTGTTTTAATTATTTTAGCTTATAACATGTGGCTCTGTGTTCGGAGATGTGGTCTTTTTTAAACCAAACTGCTTATATTTTGTAAGGATATAAGCAATGGACATTGAAACGGGTCCCTTCCTGGTCCTTTAGCCATGTCCTGAACTTTTCAGTCAAAATTGCTTACTGATTTCTGAATAATGTGTTTTAAACAGTTAAGGTAACAATGATGTTACTGATTACAGTTCACATACTTTGCTTATTCTTGTATTCTCTATGAGTGTTTGGTTTTTCCAGGGTGGTGGTCATTCTTTTTCAGGTAGCATTTTACTCTTGTTTAGTGCAGAATTTGAATTTAGTCGCAGCACAATTGAGTTGTAGCTGAAGGCAGTGCCAGTTTCTCTCCGTGGGGCAGTATGGTGTTCAGTGTGGGAGAGGATGTGGCACTCTGGCCAGAGCTGCTGAATTTGGAACTGGAGAACCATGTTCAGCCTTCATGACCAGTCCACCAGACTATACTCCTGACAGAGCTCATTCCAATGCTACACCTTAGAAGGCCCAATAGACCTTAGAAGCCCTGGTGTCTTAGCGCCCGCAGGTGGACCCTAACAGTGAGTTAACCTTGAAGGCCTGTCCACCACAATCCATACTGCAGTTCACATCCAATCTTGCGAACAGGCATAAGAAAAAGCACACCCTAGATCAACTGTGACTGTCGCTGAGGTCACAAGACCCTTGAGGCCAGTCCACCTCACCCATTGGTGCCTCCATTGGCCTTTTTCAGCAGTAGTAGTGCAACTTCCCAGGGGTTGGCAATGTAGGATTTGCATGCACACCAAACTTAGGGGGTGATTATAATGGCGGTCTGATTATAATAGCGGTGAGACCGCCACGTCGTTGGCGGTCTGTGGAAAAGTAAATTTTGCCATGTTCTGTGTCCCTACGCGTCCTCCATCATATGTTATCTGTGCATGATTAATATGCATATGTATTCCCCATGTTCGATTAAAAGACGCAATTACAGTTGTGTCCATCTCTAGTATGTCAGTTTCCAGTTCTCGTGAATACTACGAATATCAGGCCTATGTAAAGTTACGTTGCCACGTTTCTCAGTGTGCACGTTATTCCATTGTAAAGTCCCCGTTTCTAGGCCTCAAAAGGGCCCGGACACCAGATTCAGCTCCTGTCTCCTGAGCCCTCGCTGAGGAGTGATACAGCCCCCACCTGTGTTCCTGACCCTTCACTTACTTCCTGTCTCACAGTGCCCGGTTCAGCCTGGCTCTGCCTCTGAGTCTGCCAAGAGTATGTTATGATTCTAGTTATCAGTCCAGCCCTCCTTCTCTGCATTCCTAAGTTACTGAATCGCATCAATAGTTTCCGTCATAGTCTAGCCTCTACGTCTCCATGTAAGAGAAATACTGTATTTATGGTCATTTAATATTCTTCATCACGCACTACATGTAGAATAATGCATGCTCCAGTCTTAGAGTCTGTTAGCCTTTACCCCGATAACTTTTGGATTCTATCAACATGTTCTCTAAACATCAGATACTAGATACTGTTTAGGTACATGTCGCCCTGACTCTCCAGACTTCAGTCTCTGCTCCTAGCACAGAGTTCGTAGCCCCCAGCTTCTCCTAGTAACACGTCATTGCCAGTTTGCGCGCACCATCAGGTTAGAGGTCCCGGCTCCTTAGGTAGCCCCCTCCATGTTTCCGCCCCATTCATGACATATTCTGTTACGTTTGCATCACATGTCTATGTATACGCCCTGTTACACCCACTTTCACCCTTATCTTTCGCGACTGCTACGCGTCACGCCTACTGCTCCACCCACTGCTCCGCCTATCATATGTACTGTAATGCAACTGTTTTACTATATATGCTTGTGTATTGTTATTAAATGTTACGCCAGTCCTTTCCCCAGGCAGCTGCCATCCTATTCCCGTGCAGGTTGTCCTGTTCCTGTCCTTTATGCTGTAATAAACCTGCAAACTCCTACTACCTCGAATCTTGACTCTTATTTTATTGAGCTATCTGTTATTGCTATGCCTAGTCAAACCTAGATCCGGTATTATTTATTTATATACCACATAATGGCGCCCGAACAGGGACTTGCCCTTTCCCCACGCGTCGGTGAAGCCACGCCGGCCCCCTGACCCTCTGCAGTCGTGACGGAACTCTTCTGCGCACCGGCAGATATTTCTGCTTTAAGTATCCCTCAGGCCCACGGAGGAGACGGAGGAGGCGGTCCAGCATCCAGACGAGACGGTGGAGGAACGCGGCGAGTCCCGACCAGAGCCCAAGCCGAGAGTCCAAGGTCCGAGGTATCCGGAGGCCCACCCGTAACAGAAGTCCGAAGTTCGTCCGTCCGGCGTCGAAGCAGTCCAGTCCAGTCCGAGGCCTTCCGTTCTTGCTGCCCGGTGAGTACCGTTGCTGGGGTAGTATCTAGACAGGGTCAATCTAAATTGTCTCTGGTCCGATGGGTCTGGGTACGCAGATCTGAAACGAAGTGTTCACCTAGGTGGATACGGGTCTTGATGCGTCCCTTTATGGGACCGGTATGTTCCGTGCTGTTTCAGCAGCGCATCCAGTAATTCTAGCCTGTTCCGTTCTCGAGAAATTCATGTGTTTCTGTTCTCAGTGTTCCAGGTAGTATTCTGTCCGAACTGTTGCTTCATAATGTTATTCAATGTATTTTCAATGTCGTGGTATGCCTGAATTGTTTTCTCAATTGTTATTGTTCCTCGTGTATTGTATTGTGTTCAGATTCAAGTTTGCAATGTCCCTCTTTTCGAGATTACGTCAGTTAAAAACTAGAAAGGGTCTGCTAGAAGAAGCAGTTCCTGTCCCGCCTAGGGACAGTCCAGGTCATTTTATGTATCAGAAGCATGGCATAAGCGCCATATTGTATCTAGATTTATGGGTAGAGTATACCAAACAGTTAGAGGAAAAGTATAGATGGCCCGTATCAGGTACGTGGGATGCCGAGTGCATCATGAGAGTAGAAGAAGCATTATGGAAAAAGAAAGCCAGACAGTCACAGAAAGACGCCATCGAGTTATGGCGCAAAGAATCTCATAAAAGAACCGAAAAAGAAATCAGAAAGTCAGAAATAAGTCGAGAATCCTTAGAACGAGCCCAGGAAAAGGAATTAATCGAGATAGGTGAACGAGTTAAAACCGAACAGTCAGACAGACAGAGGAACGCCCTCATTAAGGGTATGTATCCTCTTCTTGCCGAGGGCTTGCCAAAAGCGACCCCGGAGGCATCCAGTAATTTTCCGCCACCATTAGTTCCGACCAAGCTACGTCACAAACCGACCGCAGCTGATATTTTCATTTCGTCCTATTTGGACGACACAGTCCCGGAATATGCAAATCCCGCTCCGCCAGTCCCTGTAAATCAGGCACTTCCTGCTCCTCCAGACACCGGGGCACCCCTTGCAGTACCTGCTACGGTCCCCCAGGTTCAGCCCGCCATACAAGTTCAGCCCGCATTTCAATTTCCCGCCGCGCTAGTACGAAGAGCATCAGTCGATGATTCCGGTTTAGGGGCCGCAGGAGGAGGTCCTCCTGGTACCCCGCCACCGCACCAACGTAAAACGTTGGCCGAGTTACATGAATGTGCGTCACAGCGTACGCCCAAATATCAGTCCGCTGCAGATATCCGACGAGTCCTTACAGAATGTCGCTATGACCCAGTCACAGGTGATGATAGTATGATTTTATATTCCATACGTGTAAGACGGGTGCTCGGGTTTTTAGACACCCTACCAGATATGAAAGAAGATCTAGACAGAATATATCGTTTCATCCGTACAGGGAATGATCCAGAAAGTATTAGTGACGCCATGTCTCAAAGGAAAGCTGAAATTCAGCTCATGATATTAAAGTTTCTGATTAATTGTCTAATAAGAGAACAAGATTATCCGACCAAAGATCAAGCCGAAATGAGAACCCTGACAAGGTGGAGTGATAATATAGCCGACGGTAAGCATAGAACTATCGGTAGTATAGAGAGTATGTACAAGAAAATTCGTAAGGAAATAATAAGGTTACATGATCAACGTAATGCAGCACAAGTAAGCGAGAAAGAAAATGACTCTGCGGAAGAGGTAGAGGACGAGAATCCCGCCAGAATAGCGTATGTAGGAAAATCTAGATTTCCAGATCACCATTTACGCCTAGAACACAAGTCAACTTTCCATCGTCCAACACCAGAACAAGGTTCTCTAGAACAAGTATTTCAAGCTACCGACCACATTCTGAAATCACAAATCGGTTATAGCGAGTTAAGTACTATGCATGAACAAGAACTAGTCCGATCAGCAGTCCGATGGATTACTGATTCTACCACTTTTCCAGACGAAATAGTGGCACAAATGTTTCTGAAATTGCCCCCAGCCGAGCAACGACTGGCGGGTATGTATATGATTCAACACCTCATTACTTTGTATGAGGGTCAACATTCTGATCCAGGTCCGTTACACGATGTCCTGAACGAGTTACTCCAGTATAAATGGAAAGGTTTAGGTACCGATTTAATTAGTGTTATTCTAGAACAGCGCCACAAATATAGTATGTTTCTGAACCCGCATTTTGTTCATGTCTCACCCCCAGAAAGTAAACCCTTTTACATAGACAGACAGAATCCGTTACGAGAAGTGCATCCAGTTAAGACAGAGGGTGGTGAAATGCAACGAGTGTTTGTTTACACCCCGATCACAAAGATGGAACTCTTAGAGATGAAAAAGTTAATTCCCTGTCATGATAAAGATCCAGCAGGGTTCCACCGAGAATTAAAAGACATGCTCCGTATCCAGATATTATTAAAATGTTAAAGGTCCTGTTGCCCGCAGGGGTATATGAGAAACTCAAGGAAAAAGAATGGGAGGTGGGAGAGAAAAAGATCGATTGGGCAGTTCTAGAAGCTGAAGATAAGGCACGAGTACCAGGTACCGGTCTTGGAGATAAATGTAAAGAATTACCTGAACTGTTAATACAAGTTTTGCCCAGACTATTAGCAACTAAAAAGGAAGACTGGGATGCAATCTCAGCATGTAAACAGAAACAAGACGAAGACACTAGTGATTTTTACTCTAGATTTGAAAAATGTTTTATTATAAACAGTGGCCTCAAGACGAGTAGCGAGTCATACCCTCATCTTTTTGTTACTAAATTAGTCGAGAATTCAAGTCCACCAATTAAGAATCGAGTTTTGAAAGTCGAAAGTACCTGGCAAGCTAATACCCTGTCCCAGATGTTACAGATGCTTCAATATCACCAGAATAGAATCAGAGAAGAGCAAGAGCACGAGAGAAAACGTATGAAAGACACAAAAATGAAAGTGCTAGTTGCACAATCTGTTCCTCAAGACAGTCAGAAGAGGGGTCCGAATCAAGCCAGTCATCCCGCAGCTCCCGTTAAAGGAAACTGCAATTATTGTAAACAGCCAGGTCATTTTATAAACGAGTGTGCAGTTCTGAAACACAACATAGCTGCCGGTAAGACTAAAGAAAGACCACGTCCGCCCAGACAAGAGCAAGTTTCACAGACTCCTCAGCCACAGAATGCCAACAGACAGTTACTGTACCGCAGCCCATCGCTGCAACACAGCATGTTACACAGCAGATGTACCAGTATGCTCAGTCAGAGTATCCAGAGTATCAACCGTATTCATGAAACAGCCTAGAGAGGGAGGTAGGCTTGCCTCTCATCGAGATACCTGTAGATCAAGAAGGTCCCTATGTTCACAGTCAAGTATTAGGGAAAGACCGAAAGTTTCTGATTGATACAGGGGCAAGTAGGACCACCATCAGCCACGCCGAAGTTCCAGGGGCTCCGCTCTCAGGCTCTAGAAATGTTTCCCTTGGATTTTCAGGAAAGCCTATTGTAAATGAAATATCAAAGCCAGTTACCCTAGAAGTAGGTCCACTGTCCCGCACTACTGATCTGTTACTTACGAAGTCGTGTCCAGAAAATGTATTAGGCATTAAAACACTGAAAGAATTAGGTGCAGTTATTTGCTGCTCCCCAGAGGGAATACGATTGTTCCTACGTGACTTCAAGGGTCACTATGTATTACGAGATTTTGATCCCAGATTGTCTAATGTTCCGCAGCATCTATGGGCGCGAGGTCCAACTGATGTTGGCTTTATGCAAATCACACCCCATCGTGTGACTCTTAAGCCAGGTGTAGTGTTACCACGAATCAGACAGTACAGATTGCCACCTGAGGCTGTAGCAGCCTTATCCAAAATTATTGACGAGCTCATCGCTCAAGGAGTAGTTGTAGAGACCGACTCCAATGTATGTAATTCTCCGATCATTCCAGTCATGAAACGTACTGATCCAAATGCACCCCTGGTATATCGATTAGTGATTGACCTTCGAGAACTTAATAAATGTATTATTCCCCAGTACCCAGTTGTCCCAGATATCTCTTCCCTATTGACGGCCATTGATTCCGAAGCTTCATTTTTTACAGTCATAGATCTCAAGAACGCGTTTTTCAGTGTCCCCATTCATCCAGACAGCCAGTTTCTTTTCGGATTTTGTTTAAATGGAAGGAGCTATATGTTCACACGCGCTCCTCAAGGTTTCACAGAAAGTCCTAGTATTTACAGTCAAGCACTCAAGAGACAACTAGACGACATTCACATGCCAACTGACACTGCCCTGCTCCAATATGTTGACGATCTACTGATCACAGCCCGTTCTGAACGTGCTTGCGAGCAAGCATCCCTTACAGTCTTGTATTTCCTAGCCGAGATGGGGCACAAGGTGTCCCCTTCGAAGCTTCAATTTTGTGTCCAGCAAGTGATCTACTTAGGCCACTTGCTGTCCAAGTGGGGTAGGCAGTTGACACCTGACCGTATTCAGTTAATAGCGAGTCTTCCTCAGCCCAAGACCCAGAAGGAGGTACGTGCTTTTATCGGCCTTACTTCTTATTGCAGACAATGGATTCCTCAGTATGCATTTCTAGCTAAACCACTGATACAGTTAACGACACAGGAGGCAGCCGTATCGACTGTTCTCCCTTGGACATCTGAACATACACTTAGTTTCAATGAGTTAAAGAAAGCCCTATGTCAAGCTCCAGTTCTAGCTACACCGAACTACAGTAAGCCTTTTACACTTTTCGTCACTGAACGTGAAGGTACAGCATTATCTGTTCTCACACAAGATCAAGCAGGACAATACAAGCCCTGTGCTTATTTTTCGAGCACATTAGATCCTGTAGCCCAGGCTCTGCCTGCGTGTCTCAAGTCAGTTGCAGCCACAGCACTAGCTATCAGACAAAGTGATTCCATAGTATTAGGACACTCTCTGACAGTACAAGTTCCACACTCCGTGGAAGTTCTTTTAAACCGAACACAAACTCAGCACTTGACAATTGCACGTTTAACAGGTTATGAATTGACACTGTTCCAGCCACACATAGAAATCAGACGCTGCAACGTTCTAAATCCTGCTACACTGTTACCGTCAGTTACTTTGAATCCTGCCACACACGACTGTGTGGAAGTAGTTAACATCATGACAAAGCCAAGACAAGATCTGACAGATATTCCATTACCAGATCCCGACCTGACACTTTATGTGGATGGTTCATGCATGAGAACAAGTACAGGTGAACTAGTAGCCGCGTATGCAGTGACTACTGACACTGAAGTTATTGAAACACACCGTATTGACACCCTGTCTGCTCAAGCAGCAGAGCTAGTTGCTCTGACTCAAGCCTGCATACACGCCAAGAACCTGAAAGTTAATGTTTACACAGATTCACGCTACGCATTTGGAGTCGTACACGACTTTGGAGTGCTCTGGCAGGAGAGAGGTTTCATGACTTCTCATGGAACCAAGATTCAGCATGGTCTCCTTATCCAGGTTCTGTTAGATGCCATACACTTACCGACATCCATTGCTATCATGAAATGCAAAGCACATACGAAGGCTACTGACATTATTTCCCAGGGTAATGATCTAGCAGATCGCACAGCCAAGCTTACAGCACAGACTCCAGACATTTCAGTTAAGCCAACACAGACACACACTCCAGATCCGACTACATGTATGACAGTTAAGGACCCTACTCAAGATGTCATAGATATCCAGTTACATGCCACTCCCGATGAAATCAAGAAATGGTCCGAACAAGGAGGGGTCCATACAGATCAAGGATGGTTGACGAAGGGAAAAACCACATGGTTTCTCCCCGACTCTATGGTTCAAGTCATTATTAATACCGCACATAGTCCAGCACATTTAGGAGAAAAAGCTATGTTAGACAGTATCCAGAACATTTGGTTCAACAAGCATTTACGAGCTGCAGCCAAGCAGAAAGTCCGTACCTGTATGATATGTTGTCAGTTTAATCCAGGTAAAAGTGTCCCGGTGGAACAAGGTGGATTCCAGCCTCCTGACCACCCTTTTGAAGTCCTCCAGATGGATTACATTCAGATGGAGCGATGTCGAGGTTTCAAGTATGTCCTTGTAGTTGTATGCGCTTTGTCCAGGTGGATAGAAGCATATCCAGTCCCAGATTACACAGCCGCGACCACTGCCAAGCAGTTGGTTCGTGAGTTCTTCCCCCGTTATGGACTCCCTAGAGTCGTATATTCTGACAACGGCCAGCCATTCTCATCCGAGCTAATGAAACACGTGTCCCTTTTGTTAGGGTACCAGTGGAAGTTCCATTGTGTACGCCATCCTGAAGCAGCTGATCTCGTAGAGAGACATAATCAGACCCTGAAAATTCTAATTGCAAAGGTTTGTCAAGAGAAAGGTGTGGACTGGCTAATAGCTCTGCCAGTTGCCCTGTTCTATATGCGCATGGTCGCACATTCCAGATCAGGTCTGTCCCCGTATGAGGTCGTTTTCGGCCGCCCCCCTAACATGTGGGGTACACCTAGACCCCGAAGTATTACCGATGTTTCAAGTAATATGCTGACAGATTACCTAGCTTCCTTGATGTCTGCCCTCAACTCTTGTCGTTCACAGGTTGCCGCCGCATTTCCAGACAATACCGAGGTGGCACCGCATGAAATCGTTCCCGGATCCATGGTCCTAGTGCGAAATTTTGATCGTTCAAGACCGCTGGAGCCTCGCTGGAAGGAGCCCCGACAGGTCCTCCTGGCCACCCGTACAGCCGTGAAGTTGGAGGGACGCAAAGGCTGGGTGCATCTTTCGCATATCAAAAAGTTTTATGGATTGAAGCCCGTTTCAAAGAACATTTCCGAGCATTTAAAGGACTGCCAAAGTACTATTCTTAAGGACTGTCCCGCAAAAGACACTGTTACTGCACCCTCCCTGTTAGAGACAACTCCGCAACAGGAGTATAAGAAAAAGTTAAGGTCTAGTAAAATAAGTCAGCCAGTTTGATTGTCTAAGTCCTCCCCTAGGTGAAACGGTTAGACCGGTTTCTGACATGTATAAAATAGACCCCCATAGTGAGAGAGTTAGTCAAAACTCAATCCGATGTATCGTTTTTCTAAGTTTCATATTATTTCTCAGCATTATGATTTCCTGCACCAGTTATGCATTTTACTTGTATTTTCCAGTTTCTCATGTAAATAAGTCTTCTAATGTTACAGTAGAGCACACGTTTAGTGATCTGCCTCCTCATGAACTCTCTTACCGCCTCGCTATGCGTAACAATTCTTTTATCCGCATGTTACATTATTCACACCAGACCAGCAATGCCACTAATTGTTGGGTGTGTGGTCGACTCCCCCCTTTCCAGACACCGAAGGGAGTTCTGCCACTCTTTCCTTATCCATTTTCACATAATGGTTCGTGTGGAGCATGGTCCACGTTAACGTCATCCTCAACAGATATGTCTTTCCTTAACAGTACATGTTTCCCAGACAAGCAAGGTCTTCCCCACAGAACAGGGTTGGATCTAGAAAACGAAGTTTACAATTTAGGAAATTATTCTTCGAATTTCATGGTCCTGAATGTTCAGTCTGATTCCACTCCAGACTTACCTGCTATTTCCGTATTACCAGTCAAAGGCGAATTATGTGTCCGAAATAATGGTTCCGTACATGTAGGACACAGCGATTGTACTACTATTGTCAAGTATAGTGACAGTGGGAAATCTATTTTCAAAGCTTCACGTCATTCTTATTTTATTTGTGGTCAAACCGCATATGTTCGTCTGCCCCTCGATTGGGAGGGAACCTGTTATATTGCCTTCCTACTGCCACCAGTTTTCCTAGCCCCATCTGATTATCACAGAAACACACATCTAGTACACATTAGACATAAAAGGGAGATCGAGTCCCCAATTGTCGATTATACTGAAACTGCTCTAGAACAGTATACAGATTTCAATAGAGGTTTCTTCTTCTTTATAGGCCCTATCCAGAATAGTAAGCTAATCCGTAGATTAACCAGAACCCTTGAAGCTGTAGTAAATGAGACTGCCTCTGCCCTAGGTAACTTAACCGAAGAGCAATCTGCTATGAGATTTGTCGTTTTGCAAAATCGTCTCGTCCTTGACGTCATACTGGCCGATAGGGGCGGGGCCTGTAGAGTCATCGGATCTAGTTGCTGCATTTTCATTCCTAATAACGCGCCGTCTGTTTATTCAGCTATAACCAGACTCCATAAAATTGCCCATCTGTTACACCAAGATCCAGGCACCTGGACATGGTCCGGTTGGTTCTGGAATATAATTTCCGCCTGGGGATGGAAAGTATTGTCCTTTCTAGGTATCGCAGTAGCGATCATATTCAGCTGCTGCCTCTGTATACAATGTGGCCCTGCGATTTGCGGCATTTGTGCTACCTCTTGTATTCCTAGTCCCAAGCCCCGTTCTAAATCCCGTTCCAAGAAAATTCGAGATGAGCAAATGATACTGTATGAAATGATAGATGGTATCATGAATATTGATGTTTCCTGATGGAAACGTAGTGACAAGGAGGGAATGTGGAAAAGTAAATTTTGCCATGTTCTGTGTCCCTACGCGTCCTCCATCATATGTTATCTGTGCATGATTAATATGCATATGTATTCCCCATGTTCGATTAAAAGACGCAATTACAGTTGTGTCCATCTCTAGTATGTCAGTTTCCAGTTCTCGTGAATACTACGAATATCAGGCCTATGTAAAGTTACGTTGCCACGTTTCTCAGTGTGCACGTTATTCCATTGTAAAGTCCCCGTTTCTAGGCCTCAAAAGGGCCCGGACACCAGATTCAGCTCCTGTCTCCTGAGCCCTCGCTGAGGAGTGATACAGCCCCCACCTGTGTTCCTGACCCTTCACTTACTTCCTGTCTCACAGTGCCCGGTTCAGCCTGGCTCTGCCTCTGAGTCTGCCAAGAGTATGTTATGATTCTAGTTATCAGTCCAGCCCTCCTTCTCTGCATTCCTAAGTTACTGAATCGCATCAATAGTTTCCGTCATAGTCTAGCCTCTACGTCTCCATGTAAGAGAAATACTGTATTTATGGTCATTTAATATTCTTCATCACGCACTACATGTAGAATAATGCATGCTCCAGTCTTAGAGTCTGTTAGCCTTTACCCCGATAACTTTTGGATTCTATCAACATGTTCTCTAAACATCAGATACTAGATACTGTTTAGGTACATGTCGCCCTGACTCTCCAGACTTCAGTCTCTGCTCCTAGCACAGAGTTCGTAGCCCCCAGCTTCTCCTAGTAACACGTCATTGCCAGTTTGCGCGCACCATCAGGTTAGAGGTCCCGGCTCCTTAGGTAGCCCCCTCCATGTTTCCGCCCCATTCAAGACAGGGGGGGAAAGCCCCGGGGTTAGATGGAATCCCTTCAGATATTTTCAAACACGAAAAAGGCCAGTGGGCAAAATATGCGACTTTGTTGGGGAATGGTCTAGCGAGAGGGGCTAAAATCCCAAATATATGGAAGGGGGCAATAATAATACCGATCTTTAAGAAAGGCGATCGGTCACTCCCGGCAAATTATAGACCAATAAGTTTGTTGGCCACCATGCAGAAAGTGGTGGGGAAGATGCTGGTTGACAAACTTATGGCTTGGGTAGATGACAACAATGCTTTATCCCCCTTCCAGGCAGGCTTCAGACGTGCAACTAGTACGGTCGATCAAATTTTTCGTTTCACCATGCTACGGTGGGGGACTGTACTCCTGGGCAAAGGCAGGCTCTATGTAGCATTTGTAGATCTTAGGGCCGCCTTTGATCTGGTGCCCAGGAGCACGTTGTGGGAGGTCCTCCATAAAATAGGGGTCCCTCCGGATTTGCTTACGCTGATAATGCGTCTGCATGAAAGTAACTATGCAAAGGTTCAGTGGGGGAGGAATGGGGAATCCACCATTAACTTCCCAGTCGAGCGGGGGGTCCGGCAGGGATGTGCCATGGCACCCCTGCTGTTCTCCCTGTTCATTAATGGCATTGTAGAAAGGATATTGGACGCACCGGTCGACGCACCTTCGTTAGCGGGCATCAGAGTTCCAATTCTGATGTTCGCTGACGACACCTTGATCGTGTCCAAAACCCCGTCAGGCCTTCAGCGCGCCTTGAATATTTTTGACTCCTTCTGCAAAGAACGGGGTCTTGAGGTTAACGTAAATAAAACCAAGTTGATGGCCTTTGGGCAAAAGTGTCACTCTCGACCCAATGTATCTTTGAACAAAATCAACCTAGAGTTGGTAAATGTTTTTACGTACCTTGGGGTCGAGATATCAAGCAAACAGGGTTGGTCACGTCATATAGAGAAGGCGGTGTTGAAACACCAGCAGATCTCTGGAGCACTCAGGGTCGAGCAAGCTAAATCCAAAACCAGGCCCATAAAACCTGTTCTCATGGTTTATGACGCAAAAGCCCTGGGCGCAACCCTTTATGGGGCTGAAGTCTGGGGCTTTGAGAGTCTTACTACCCTACAAAGATCTGAGAACAGGTTTGTGAGAGGGATAACTAGTCTTCCCCAAAGTACCCCACTCATACCGCTTGGTCTGGATTTAGGTAGAAGATCGCTTAGCGACCGCGCCCGACTGAGGCCTATCCTCTACTGGAGACGCCTATGGACAACCATGGAAATAAGACACTATGCGGAGGGGTTTCTAGCACTAGTCAAACTTGATGTTTTCCATAAAATCACATGGCTGAAAACCTTAAGGGATGTCCTAGTGGAGCTTGGGCTCTCCAAATTGTGGGAAAATCCCCTTGGGGAAATATTCCCTAACAAATCTAGTATTAAAGAACTATACTGGAACCACATTGAGCAAAAACTTTGGAGGAGCGTAACCTCAGACTCCTTGGGGGGTAGATTTATGGAAATTAAACAAAAGCCATCCTTAGAAAAGTATTGGGACAGTATAACTGTCCCAATGGATAGGAAATTATTTTTCCAGCTAAGGGCAGGCTCCCTCCCCTTGAAGTGTATGACGTCCAGGTGGAAAACTGGAGGTAGTGCGTGTTGTCCGTCTTGTGGGGCCCCCAATGAAAACCTTGCACATTTTCTTTTTGCATGTGTGGCTTATGCAAATCCAAGGAAATTTTGGTTGGCTCCAGTTTGTAGGAATCTTGGTGTCTTAACTGGTGTCGAGGGGCTAAGAATAATTTGTTCGTCCACTGAAATGCAAATTGTAATTGGAACTGCCAAATATTTGGGTTGGGCGTGGTCCCTAAGGAGGAGGGCTCTATCTACTAATGTGCTTTGAACCTTATGTACCCCTAATATTCTACGTACGATATGCCCAAACAGATAGCAACTGGGAGACTCATATGAATTTTAACTTTAAAATGCGAGTAACATGTATGGCATCAATTTTTATTGTGCAAATTTGGGAATGGTACGTAACGCGGAGGTTTCTACATTTGCATGTAGTTACCGCATATCTTGAAAAAGCTTATTTTAACTCCCAATGATAAATGATTTTTATGTTTGTGTATTATGTATTTTTAATTATAAAATAATTGTTATAGAATGTTGATGTTTTAAGAAATGTATGTAATTTATATGTGTGTGCTTTTATGAGTGTACAACTCGAATAAAGCTTTTTCAATCAATATATATGCTTGTGTATTGTTATTAAATGTTACGCCAGTCCTTTCCCCAGGCAGCTGCCATCCTATTCCCGTGCAGGTTGTCCTGTTCCTGTCCTTTATGCTGTAATAAACCTGCAAACTCCTACTACCTCGAATCTTGACTCTTATTTTATTGAGCTATCTGTTATTGCTATGCCTAGTCAAACCTAGATCCGGTATTATTTATTTATATACCACAGGTCCCATCGCTATTGGTGACTGCATCACTGCCCGCCATATTATAATGGTGAGTGGCTCCCTGGTGGTCAGAAAGACCAACCGCCACACACCAGATGGGCTCCTTGAGCCAGCCAGTGCGGTGGAGGGGCTCTTGGTTCCTACAATGCTGGTGGTGCCTACCAGGCACCGCACTAGGGATTACGATGTCCCTTACCCGCCTGCCTAGCCATGGCTGTTCAACCGCCATGGAAGAGTTGACGGGTTCATAAATTGTAGGGATTGTGGTATTAGTTGTTCCAAAAACATAGGGTGATTCTAAAATCATTGGTTTTAGATGTTTTAAAAAGGCTGCCCAATGATACAGGATAATATTCGGTGCCGTAAGCCCACCTCTATTGAAAGGAATGGATAAACAGGAAAGTGAACGTCTGATTTTTCCATATTGCCAGACAAATTTAGATATAAGCTTGTTAATTGACATAAGTATTTTAGGATCTACAGATAGAGGAATTGATCGAAAAAGATATAGGCATCTTGGTAATATATTCATTTTCAAATAGTTCACCCTACCAATAATGGAAAGATATAATCCATTTACCCTGTCCAAATCTGTCTTGATCTTATCTATAAGTGGATCAAAGTTATTTTTAACTAGGATCTTGGTATTAGCTGACATGATCACTCCAAGATATGTAGCTGTTTTGGCTCTTCTTGTATCTAAGCATAAGGTGTTATCGGTGGATAGTACAATGGTTTTTCCCCTATTAAGAGAATAACCCGAGTAGGTACCATACTGCAGGGACAGCTGTTCAATTTCGTGCAGCGCTTCTGTCGGGTGAGATGTTAATACTGCGATATCATCAGCGTATGCCAGAACTTTAGTTTCATAACAACTAATACCACAATTTATGAACTTGTACTTGGCCAAGAAACTAGCAGCCTCTTATTAAGAAAGACCGAAAATACCTATTATAAACAATGTAAGGGTGAAATCATTAAAAGTGCCTGGATGATTTGGAATAAGGTACTCAAACATATGCAGATAGGCAAAATTAACCGGTACACCCCTTTGTTCCAATCCACTATTACCTCTGGTCTTGATTTTGATTATACGGCTAAGAAATGGCAAAGAATGGGCATAAGAACAGTTAAAGATGTATGGGTAAATGGCTCACACACTACATTTCAAGATCTAAAAACAAAATTTGGTCTTTCTGAAGGGGACTTTCTCAAATTTGCCCAGCTTCATGCGAAATTAAAAGCAAAAAGGGACTTAATTAATCTCCAGAAGAATGACCTAATTGAAGCATGCACTACCTCAAAAACTAGGATAGGAACATTCTATGATATTCTTTTAATAAATATTAATGATGATATTGAAAAAACAGAAACTAGATGGGCGGTGAAATTAAACAACCCTGATGTGGATATAGATAAAGTACTCGATATGAGCAATAATTTGTTTATGGCTAGCAATTTAAGGGCACAACTGTATAAAACAATATATGATCTTTATTTTACCCCGGCCAAACTATTTGCGTGGGGAAAAAGGGATACCGATTTATGCCCACACTGCTCACAAGGCCCAGCGACATTAGCTCACATGTTTAGTACTTGCCCCCAACTTCTTCTCATAAAAAGTATGATTGCCTCATTTTGGGAGAAAATCTTCCATCATAAACTTCTTGAATCTGATACCCTATATGTTTTGGGATATGATGGCTCGTTAAATTTAACTAAATCTGAACAAAGATTAATATTTATAGGCACAGCTGTACTGAGATTGATTTTATCTGCTCGCTGGAAGGATGTCTTCCCCCTAGTTTTCAAATGTGGTTAACTCGCTTTCTTGCCGTCTTCAATTATGAATCTGCAATATTCGCCACTAGGGGATTGAAAACAAAACTTCGTGGTGAAGAACTTTGGCGCCCAATTTCTATTTGGAAAGAAGATTTATTTCCTAGTGGAATTGGTTGAGATAAATGAGATTTAGTCGATTCATGTTATTAGCTTTTTGTTAATATCCTCCAGCACAGTTGTTCTTTTGTTATCTAAATCTCGTATATTATCTCTGTTACTCGTTTTTTTTCATTATTATTTTATTGGTCCTTAATGTATATACTTTACTCAATGTTTCTTTGTTAAGTGTATTGTCTTATGCTGATACTGGTTCTTTAATTAAAAAAAAAGGAAGAGTTGACGGAAAGGGACATTTGAGGCCCATAGCAGGCCCCTTTCCCTCTAACCCCCAGACTTGGGACCTGGGGGGCATCTATGATGCCCCCTTACATATCACTGCACCATGTGGCAGGCACCGCATTGTGCCAGCCACGTAGTGCAGTGATATAGGTAATATGTCCCTTTTTTACATTGCTGCGCGTGATGCAGCCAGCAGCACCTGCTGCACTGTAAAAGATAGGCCCTGCGAACGCTGTAGTGGCGGTCGCACTGTAATGCCTATTGTGGGGCCACCACCTTGAAGGCCAGAGGTCCCATTCCCCGATTCAAAGTCAGACAGACTGAAGTCCGTCTGCCATCATAATCAGCCCTAGATTTGCAAACTTCTTGGTCTCTGCTTCACGCACAAACACTTTTAACATGTGCAGCCTGCTTTCGGGCCACTGGAATTATGCGGCAATGGAGGCCAAAATTCTGTTGCAGTGCTGACTAAATTAGGCAACAATAAAAAGGCTGCAGCGTAAT
Source organism: Lissotriton helveticus (assembly GCF_964261635.1). Lineage (NCBI taxonomy): Eukaryota > Metazoa > Chordata > Amphibia > Caudata > Salamandridae > Lissotriton > Lissotriton helveticus. The sequence continues at coordinate 1,201,616,903 of NC_136071.1, read as the reverse complement.
GCGGTACATTTTATGATGCTTTAGTATTTTGACATATTTACACATACTAACAGCCTCTGCAGAGCTTTTGCCTCATTAGTACATGTGTAACTCACAAATGCAGCAGTGGGAAAGGTGACCAGTCAACCTTTGCAAAGGGCCCTACACTTCACAGCAACATAAGTCACATTTCTTTTAGTAGTTTTTGATCCGTTTGAGTAACAAAATAGTTTTTGGTGAAATTGTTAGATTATGCAGCAGATGATGTATTATGTGGGAAATATGACACAGCCATAGGTAAGTGGAAAACATTTTTCCACTTAACTTAGTTTTGACCCAACATTGTAGTTAATAAATTTGGCAGTTCCCCAAACCCAAAAGTCGAAATTGGTCACAATTTGCATTTTAAAAGCAGTCCCACAACACAGGGCTACTTTTAAACTGACCTCAGGCTTCAGCAGTGCACACATGCAAACGCAGAAAGGGCTGCTGGCCTCAAAACTGCCACGCCCTATTATAGTCCAGGGACTTAAAGGTAGTTCTAATCCCCCTGCCCTATTATGTACTAGGGCCTTGTAGGAGAGGTCATGCCAATCATAGGGGTACCCTGACCCATAGTGCACACTAGTGTATGTAGGTGTTTCCACAGTATCTTTAAGTGTCTCTTTCTGAATAGCACTGGCCCTGGGCCTGTTTAGGCAGAGTCCAGGGTCAGTCAGAGTCGGGTACCACCAGTACCAGTCAGAAAGAAGTTTGGGGAGTGCCCAGGGCACAGGGTGGCTTTGCAACATTAGAGAAGAACAAACTCAGAATTTAAAACATAACACCATGGATGGGGGTTCTCTTTAATAATCAGAATTGATTTCTATCCTAATAAACCCATTTTCCAACATTAGGATGAGGAAAGACTGGGAAAAATCAAAACGTTCTAATCTTGAAGTTTTCATGCAGTTCTTTGATGACGGTTAATAGCTCACTGTTCTATGTTAGGATTTTAACTTATAAACTGCAAATACCAAAAGAATCTCTCAGACAAAAGCAGTAACTCACTGACCTATTTACATGATATGCATTTTGTGATCTGCGTGGTACACGTTCTCTACAGCAGGCATGTTACACCACTGTGGCTACCTTACCAAGAGTCAAACTTCCACTAGACAAACCTCCGATCTCTCTCAATAAAGGACATTAATCACCGAAGTTATCTTCACATTTTTATTGTTGCCTAAAAATTGCTGGAGACCAGGAACGCAGCAGCAGGTACTGTTCAAACCATAATGCACTTGCAAACACGACGCCCCCACCCTAAGTCAGCGACCTTTGTTTTGCTTGGTCATGAAGATGCAAGATTCATATGCATGTTTTTTTAGCATTTGGTCTGATTACTATGTGAATGTAAATAACAATGAAGCATACATGCAAACTGTGACTACATGCCTGCTTGTCTCAATATTTCACTCCAATAGTATGCAATTGTATGTGTTTAACGGGTGGTGGTTTGTATACGGTTACTGGAAAGTCCACAAGGTTGTCCCTGCCCCCCCCAGAATGTTGGTGTCTCCTACGCCCATGGTTGCAATAGAGCTAGTCTACATGATCCTGCCCCAGCCCTAACAGCACAAGCAAGTTTAAAGCCTGCTGAACTTGAAATGCACCTAAAGTTAATTATTTGGAAGCTGTTTTCTGAAGTTAAGATAATTGGACGGTTTCCTTTTTCTCACCTGCTAACTCCGGGGCACGAGAACAGCCTCCATGGGTGCTTTCTTAGCAACGCACCAAGCCGGCAGTAGCTTTTTGCCTTAGTAATGTAATTCATTTTTACCTATTTTTAAAGTATTTGTTATTTTTATGAATTAACAAACATTCCTTTATAGCACCGCCAGTATTAATTTCTCACTTGAAGTCCTGGCTGCTGTGTTTGCTGCTGCGAAGCCCTGTGCTCAGAGGCGTGCCCGGGCAGCGTGCCAGCAGGCAGGGCACCCCGCCCATGCTGGCACTGCCATATAAGAGCCCCCTGCAGCGCCCTGGGCAGCACAGCTTCACGGCACAGGGCGCCGTGACCGGACCGACGGCAGCGGAGCAGGTGCGCCCAGGTGAGGTCAGGGGTCAGGGAGAGCCTTTTAAGGGCTCGGGTGCACCTTTTCTGCTTTAGATGGGGGCTGGTTGGTTTTTAATTTGAAAAGATGTGATGTTAGTGCAGCCGAAGGGCGCGAGAAGACAGGGGGGGAGGGGGAAGGGGCTGAGGGGTTTTAAACCCAATGACCCCTGCTCGCATGCAAACTCCGTGTGGTCTCCGTTGATCAGGACTCCCTGCCCTGGGGCGTCCATTGCACCCGAATCTGGCGTCTCTAGACAGTGCCTGGGTCATCTGGTGAACGCATCGAGGGCGAGGTCTGGGCCACCCTCCCAACCTTGGGTGCACGTCTGGCTTCAGATCCCAGCGCCTACAGCTCACTGTGTGATTCTCAGCAAACCCCGTTATCTCCCTGTGCCGCAGATGGACAGTATGTGTAACGTAAGTGAGAACAAGCATTAGCATAGCCAATAGGTCTCGCTTTTGGGACCTTATAAGTGTTTAGCCATGCAACACTTGATGTTGTTGCTCCAAGGTTATTGTGCTGCACAACTAAACACGTATAAGGTCCCAAAAGCGAGACCTGTTGGCTATGCCAATGCTTGTTCATACAATGTTAAGCCACTGTGGAAGCTACACACGGCATGAACTACCATATGCAGGTTAAAAGAGACCAGCTAGATAGATCAACTAAATAAAGTTATTATTCCTGCATGATGCTGTGACGATGTAGAAGTACAAAAGGGGGTGGTGATGGACGGAGCATCTGAATCAATCAAACACTCACCCCCAGTCCAAAGATCTGGGTTTAATCCATCACCGTTCTTTAGCCCACTCCGCCACCCCAGTTCAGACATGGCTATATGCAAATCAGTCTGACCCTGTGCCTCATGGGAACAGTCCAGCCCGAACTGCCAAGCCATGTCTTCCCTGGACCGGAAACAAGCTTCCGAGGACCAGTTTCTGGCATTCCAGCCGTCTTCAGCCCGGCTTGCTTGCTTGGGGTGGCGGAGTGAGCTAAAGAACGGTGATGGATTAAACCCAGATCAGTTGACTGGGGGTGAGTGTTTGTATTGTCAACGCTCCGTCCATCACCACCTTTGGTTTTTCTTTGTTCGCCCTAAGTTGGCAGGGTATGCTCAGACGTGAGTCCCTTGCTCACTTTGCCACTGGAGTCAAGCAAGCCCGGCTGAAGACGGCTGTAATGCCAGAAACCGGTCCTGGGAAGCTTGATTCAGGTCCAGGGAAGACATGGCTTGGCAGTTCGGGCTGGACTGTTCCCATGAGGCACAGGGTCAGACTGATTTGCATATGGCCATGTCTGAACTGGGGTGACGGAGTGAGCTAAAGAACGGTGATGGATTAAACCCAGATCAGTTGACTGGGGGTGAGTGTTTGTATTGTCAACGCTCCGTCCATCACCACCTTTGGTTTTTCGATGTAGAAGTACAGCCACAACTAGGAAACTCATCTTTCAATCATATCGCTAAACTTGTAAGAGTTTTGTAGCGCGATACATGTACACTTGAGGTTACTTTAGAGCACTGTTTTCCTGCAGATAATATATCTGATCTGTATTTCCTTTGATCCTCCAATAAGTAGGCACTGACTAAAAACAACAGTACAAAGCAAAACAAGCGTTGGAATAACCTGCTCATCACAAACTTCTCTATGTTCTGGTTCATTCATCAGGGTGTGATCTCAAATACTAGCATCTGCTGGGAATTACAGGAGGTCTTACATGACCCATGCCATTTTTTCTTCATTTATATTTGATAAAGATTACTGTCCACAACACATTCAAATGTTGTATTCACTGTGCATCCACCCTATTGATTTAAATCACAAATGAGACCCTTTTAAGAAACGTTAAAATACTCCTCAATCTGTTTTCTATTACTAACCTCACAGTTATTGATAAAATGTCAGTCGAGCGGCACCCTAGGATAACACTTTGTTTATTTTATGAATTTCAGTCACAATTAAATGTAAGGCTTTGCCCCTTGCACCAATGAAAAACACCTAAAAAGCACAGGGGCATATTAGCAAGAGGCAGCGATAATTATCGCTGACCGCTGCTAGCGTGAGTAAATCTATCGCCCGCTATCGCTGGTGAAATCTCCATGTTAGCGTTGAATTAACAACGCTTAACGCCATGGAGATAAAAATCCCAGCGATAGCGGGGATTATTGCCCTTTTCAATGGAATATCGCTGGTTTTCCAGTTATATTCCATTAAAAATGGCGATAACCTTGTTGATCGGGCAAGGCAATCTTAGCCATGTAATCCACCTCCCATTGGATTACATAGCTAAATCAGGTCACAAGCGGCGTAATTTCATATCGCCGCCTTGCTAATATGCCCCACAGTCCCACAGTAGCTGACCATGCACTTGGCACCGGCATATCGAGACTGCTTTGGACTATTCCCCATTCCTGCTGTGTAAGAATTGTTTCCAGGGCGCAATAAACGAAAAATAATATTCATTGCTGCAGGCGACATTGCTATTGCTTTAGCTTAAATCCATTTGATAAGGAAGGCAGGTATGCACTCAGCCGGTCAGTAGTTTAGTTCAAATAAACTGTAACCACGGCTGAACCTGCACGTACAGGAGACATTGCTAAGAGTGTCCAACCTTCAGACACCCACCAGCCGTCCATGGATCCTCCCTGCAACCAACCTCCTTAAAAATCCAGACCAATCAGCTACCGCTGCACCTTTCCAAGCAACCAGCAGGTGTAAAAGACGTAGCGATGACACCCCTTCTGGAGCATCCCTCACGTGCTCGCCTCTCACAGTATTTGACCTGCTCGTTTAAGGCAGTAACAGTGTCATCGAGAACTGCGCGCCTCGTGGGGCAGCAGGGGGAGGGGGCCTGCACGATTCCCTTGGGGGGAGAGTGCAACCATATGGCGCCACCATATGGCGCTGCGCGCTCCCACAAGGAAATCGTCAGACGTGCACGTGTTGCCATTGAAGGCAACGGAACGCGTGCTCCTGTTTGGCTGAAAAGCCGAAGTGATAGGAATAGGTCATTTTGCCTATGCATACAAAAATTTGGGTAACCCAATCAACCCTTGTAGGCTTGGGCAATGAACAGTATGAGGTATGGATCTCATTGTGATAAATATCAATATATATTATGGTTATCCTATGGATACATTGGAGTTAGATTGTTGACAATAAACTCTATGATTTGCGCAAGCTAAATAACTGAATCAGTATACAAACAAAATCCCTTGTAGACAATCCGTACCTCATACTATTTTGCCTAAGCAGCGCATGCGCACTGCGTAGGTGAGACCTAAAAAACAGCTGCTCGCTGTGCCGTCCCAATTTCCTGTCCTTCCCATCCCTTTCTGATGACTGTGCCAGGCGGCAAGGGGTAACACGAGGCGTCTTTTACAAGAGAATCCAGTGTAATGTGGGCTTCAGGGCATGGATCGAGTGACCCCATGGGAGGATAGCGACCCCTAGAGGGTAGAGCCACCTGCAGGGTGGTGAGTGGTGACCCCGGAGAGTAGCAACCCCTGGGGGTAATAACCACTGGAGGGTAGCCACCCCTAGGGGTAGTGACTTCAGGGAGTAGCGACTACGGAGGGTAGCGACCCCTGAAGGGCAGAGACCCCTGGGGGTAGTGACCACGGAGAGTAGCGACTCCTGGAGGTTGTGACTCCTGGACGGTAGAGACCCCTGGAAGGTGGTGACCCCGGAGAGTAGCGACCCCTCGAGGGTAATAACCCATGGAGAGTAGAGCCCTGGAGGGTAGAGACCTCTGGAGGGTAGTGACCCCTGGAAGATAGCGACCCCTGGAGGGCAGCAACCCCTGGAGGGTAGCCATCCCTAGTTGGTAGTGACTTTGGGGAGTAGCGATCCCTGGAGTCTAGCAACTCCTGGAGTGTAGCCACCCCTGGGGTTAGTGACTCTGGGGAGTAGATACCCCTGGGGGTTGGGACTCCGGGAGGGTAGGGACCACTGGAGGGTAATTACTTAAGGAGAGTAGCGACCTGGATGGTAGCCAACCCCTAGAGGGTAGTGACCCCAGAGAGTAGCGACCCCTGGAGGTAGTGACTCCTGGAGGGTAGTGATTCCTAGAGGGTAGTGCCCCCTGCAGGGTGGTAACAGTGGAGAGTAGCGACCCATGGAGGGTACCAACCCCTGGAGGGTAGCCACCCCTGGGGGTAGTGACCCCGGAGAGTAGCAACTCCTGGAGGTTGTGACTCCTGGAGGGTACAGACTAATGGAGGGTAGTGACTTCTGGAGGGTAGAGCCCCCTGCGGGGTTATGACCCCGGAGAGTAGCAACACCTGGAGGGTAATAACCCCTGGAGGGTAGCCACCCCTAGGGGTAGTGACTTCATGGAGTAGAGCCTATGGAGGGTAGCGACCCCTGAAGGGCAGAGACGCCTGGAGGGTAGTATCCCTGGAGAGTAGCTACCCCCAGAGAGTAGCGTCCCCTGGAGGGTAGAGACATGCAGAGTAGTGAACCCTGGAGGGTAGCAACCCCTGGAGTGTAACGATGCCTGGGGGGGTAGTGACCCCTGCAACATAGTGACCCCTGGAGGGTAGTGACCCCTGGAACATAGCGACCCCTGGAGCATAGAGACCACTGGAGGGTAAGGACCCCTGAAGGGTATCGACCCCTGGAAAGTAGCGAGTCCTGGAGGGTAGTGATCGCTGGAGGGTAGTGATCCATGGAGAGTAGCAACCCCTGCATGATAGTGACCCCTGAAGGGTAGAGACATCCAGCTCCATTCTTGTCTCTGCCTGCTCATTTCCATCTGATTTGTCAGTTTAAAATGGTTTTAGTCTTTCATTATCATACAGGGGCAATGTTTTTAACACCCCTTTAGCCCCCTTCCTTGCCCCCCCCTTTCACCCTCTGACCCCTGCTGACACACATCCACCATCATCTGCGTGATGCAGCTAAGCTGTCGGTGCTTGAGGTGAGCTGGGGGAGGTCCGGGGATGTTTGTGTTCAGGGTCAGGCCCTGCTCATCCAGGGACTTACCAGGGACCCCCTGCTGCCTCATTTACTTTACTTCCATCAGTAACAGTACAGATTTTTTCTCCTCCCACGCCCAGGGCGCTATTTAGCAAAGGCCAGCTATGAGTCTGTGGGTGCATTTTGTGTTTGCTTGTAGTCCTGTTTTATGCTCTTCTGGCTTGTTTTTATTGTTGATTTCCTTGAAATGAAAACAAACATTGTCTGCAGCAAACGCAAATCCATGCAGGCTTCCATACCTTGCAAAACACTTCTACAGCATGTCTTTACAAGTTGAAAACTGTGCAATTTGAAAACATGGGCTGCATTTTAAGCTTTTTAATTCACTAATGGGAGCAACATTCATTTTGGTGTCTAGGCCTATTTTCTGTCCCAGTCAGACATTGTCAATGTCCAGTTGTAACTTGGGACAGAGAAATCCAGAAATGTCTCCCAGACCCCCACACCCTCTCTCCCTCCACAGCCGCGTGTTTGCGGCTGACCGAACACGTTTTAAAGCATGGACAAAGTAGGGTCTGACCCAGGACCCTACCTTTCAAATCAGATCTATCAGTATTTGTAAAGTGCAACACTGTCACCCCAAGGGGTATCTGGGCGCCGTGTCTACTTCCGAGAGCCAGGTCTTGAGTCTCTTTCTGAAGTCTGCCAGTGAGGGAGCTGTGCAGAGCTGGAGTGGGAGGTCGTTCCAGGTCTTGGCAGCGATGTAGGAGAAGGAGCGGCTGCTGCTGTGGCTGAGTGGGATGTGGAGTGTGTCTGCGAGGGCGAGTGAAGTGGAGAGCAGGTTTCTGGAGGGTTGGTAGAAGTTCAGTCGATGCTTGATGTAGGCGGGTCCGAGGTCGTAGAGGGCTTTGTAGGCATGCATGAGGATCTTGAACTGGCATCTCTTTTGGGTGGGGAGCCAGCGGAGGTCTCTCAGGTGGGGGGTGATGTGAGTTCTTTTGTGGAGGTCCAGGATGAGTCTGGCTGCAGCATTGTCCCTCGTATATTCCTGCCAAAAAGTACTAAACATAATAGGGCCAATGCCACATTTTAAATACATGTCAAAATTCAGAGTGCCTTCCGGAGGTGCTGGCTGACTCTGTTCCAGTCGAGCATCAGCAGAATAACAACAACAACAGGAAACCCAGAATTGACTACACCTGGGCATTTTCAAAAATATACCAAATCCGTTATGTTGCCAGGCGAAATGTTCACAAACACCTTGCATCCAAATCGGTCCTCAGACCGTACCAAAGGCAAACCAAAATGGTACGATATCCACAAAGAACCAAAGCAAACTCACCTGGTGCGCACAGGTCAAACGAATGTAATCTCCACTGCTGACTCTTCGGACCAAATGGTCAGATCCAAGGGTTTTGCCGTTCAGGACCCCAGTCGGGATGATCGCTGGGCGAGGCACCAACCGGTCAGACAGACGGGGCAGCTGGGAGTTCAGGACTCTATCATGCAGGAATCCCTGGTCTGCCCGTCCGACCCGACAAGGCCCCGACCTCCTCACCCGTCAGCAGGCGAGGATGGGTCACCCGATGGAGTCCCTTTTCAGGTGAGCACCAACTGAAGAAAGTGACCCGATTAGGGCCACCCCGGTCACTTGCGACCACCTCTCAGCCTTCCACAACATTAAAGTGTTGGTGAGACAGTAGAGAATACAATCCACATTTATTTTATTCAAGTACACTTGAGTGGAGTCCAGTATGACCAGCCTCCTGAAGAGGGACTGACTTGAGCAATCGTGATGATACATTATGTACAGTTCAGAACCAATATTGACATGCCTTGACTGGACATTTCCAGTTGGTAGCTGGTGAACAAAGGGGATACAGAAGGATGAGTTTCAATCCTGAGGCCCGGCACATGCTATCTCAGCACCAACATCACTCTGCCGGAACCCGCCACTCTAAGGGTGGGAGCAGGCCTATCTGGAGGGAAAGTTATGTACAGACAAGGACAATGTATTCATTAGTACAGTGAAGCTTAACCTTGGAGAAATTAAAACTATTGCAGCTGCTTTCAGCTGGGACAGAGAGTGAGAGAGACAAAAATTAATTTCAATCATGGCTCAAAATAGCGGCAAAATATAACTTAAGACATACAATGCACGGATAACTCACCTAAGGATTTTTTTATTCCAACAGGCTTGACTGGGGAGGGGGGTGGTTTGTGCGCACTCACACAAAAGGTGCTAGGTCCTGGGTAGGGTAGACCCACGTGAAAGTGTGCCCTTCCTTCCCTTGTGAGCAAGTGCTGCTGATTCAATATTCTGAAACATGGGAAAATCTGCCATTACAGACCAGTTGATGCACACTGGTGACTAAACTCATGAACAGCTTGCCATTGTAGGCCACTTTATGTGTGCACCTGCACCTATGGTGCCCGTGATGGTGTGTGCCGCCTGCCATCGCAGGATTATGCGTGCTCAATGGCACACATATTTGTTAAACCCGAGTCCAGTCTGCCATGCAGACTCAGGCGGGTGCACATGCACTCCTGGTGATGGGGAATGTGCCAAACCTGCCATCACAGGTCTGTGTGTGCACTAGTGCACGTGCGCCCAGGTAGTGAGGATACCTGTGTGTGTTTTGACTACCTATGAGGCTTGGTCTTCCCATAGGCTAATAAGGGGGATTGGTTGACATTACTTCGTGATGCAATAGTGGATTGCAGTGGAGCAGTCTCTTAATCTTCCCTATCAATGGATTCACCAATGCAAACCCTTTCCATTGGTAAAATGGGTTTTGGTATAACTTGCTTAGAAATGCCGCTAATAGAATGTGGACATTTCTAGTCTTGTGTGCCTTTTGGGCTTGACTCTAGTTGACCGCAGCTACCAGGGAAACACATCTGTTCATTCCCCAAGCGACAGCGATAAACCATGAGCATCCCATGAGCACGCCACACCTCTGCCATTCCAGGACCAATTGGAATAGATTGGAGAGAGAGGTTTTGATACTCAGAGCCTGATTACGAGTTTGACGGTCTTCCTGTAGGCTGCCACGCCAGTGATCAGTAGGTAGACCACCAAACCTGTAGTCAGACCACCTGTCGGGTTGCGAGTTAATCCTAGGTGGGCAGGTGGTGCTTTGGCGGTCCCACGGCAGACCCTTTCTAGGGCTCATATGTGAATCTTAGAAAGGCACCTTCGTGGGAACGCCAAAGCAGGTTCCTTCATGGCATGGATTGCACCATGTTGAGCAGTCCATGACCTGCAGGAGCAGGGGGCGCATACATACAGGGAACCACAACATGTACCCCACTGCATGCACCCCAGGACCAGAGGAAACAAGGGGGTCTGCAGTATCCCATAGTTTCCTCACTGCCATCAATAGCAGCACAGTCAGGAAACATGTTATATGCTTGGGGTGTCTCAGAAGCACCACCAGAATATTGCGGCTTCTGACCACTACAACACCACAGGCGGACCACAAATCCCTGGTGGGTGCAGCAGTCCTGTGGTGGTCTCACCGCCAAATACGGAATCCACTGGTAAGACCGCCGGTGCAGCGGTGGATGCACCGCCACCACAGGTTTGGCCGTCCGATGGACCGCTGAACTCATAACTAGGCCCTTAGCCTCTAGGGCCCGAATCATGGCTCCACTAAAGTTCAACATCTGCATTCCCCATCCCTATGGCAGACAGACCTCCAATTTAGGGGAGACATCTGTGATTCGAATGGAAACCCCCTAAACCACCCCTAACTTCAAAGACATGCAACAGTAATACTACGAGTACCATCCTTCAGCAAAAGGTGAGATACGGTGTGGAGATGTGGGACTGGAGAACCCGGATTGTGTGTTGTACATTGCCAGAGGACTCTAAACCCTGCCCGCTGCATATTTTCTACAGGGCCGCCACTGCCATCGCATCAGAACTACAATGGACCATCAACTGCGTCCTCAAAACAGGCACATTTTCCCGATGACTAGAAACACCCCCCGAAGTCAAACCCCTCCTCAAGAAGCCCTCCACTGACCCAGTGAACCTCAAGAACTACAGTCCCATCTCTCTCCTCCCCTTTGCCATCAAAGTCATCTGGAAATTTGTCGACACCCAGCTAATGCACTTCATAGAAACCAACAACATCCTCGAATCATCTCAATACGTATTCCGCAGCAACCACAGCACTGAGACCGCCCTCCTAGCCACCATGGACGACATCCGCACCCTCCTCGATCAATGCCACACAGCAGCCCTCATCCTCCTATACCTCTCAGCAGCCTTCGACGCTGTCTCCCACTGCACACTAGCCACAAGACTCCATGAGGCCAGCATACAGGGAATTGCCTTAGACTGGAGCTGCTCTTTCCTCTCCGGCAGAACACAAAGAATAAGACTCCTGCCCTTCCTCTCCGAACCCACTGAGATCAAAAGCAGAGTACCCCAAGGATCCTCTCTCAGCCCCACGCTCTTCAATATCTACATGGCCCCCCTTGCAACCCTCGTCAGAAAACACGGACTCAGTATAGTATCCAACACTGAAGACATCCAGCTCATCGTCTCCCTCACCAAGGAACCCGACATCACCAGGCACAGTTTCCAGGAAGAAATTAAGGACGTCGCATCCTGGAGGAGGAGCAGCTGCCTGAAGCTTAACTCTGAGAAAACGGATCTTCTCACCCTCGGATCCACCACGCCGCATGGCCTCCCGCCCTTGGGAACCCGCCCACCCCCATGAATAGCGCCTGTAACCTTGGTATCATAGTCGACTCCTCACTCACCATGAACCGACAGATCAAAGCTGCATCCTCCACCTGCTTCAACACCCTCCACATACTCCGCAAGACCTTCAAATGGATCCTCCCAGACTCCAGGCAGACTGTCACCCATGCACTCATCCCAAGCAGGCTGGACTATGGAAACACTCTCCATGCCAGAATCAACAAATCTCTCCTTCACAAACTCCAGACCGTTCAGAACCCTGCAGCCAGACTTGTCCTCAGTATCCCATGACACAAACACATCACCCAGCACCTCCCCGACCTCCACTGTCTCCCTGTCTAAAAGAGAGCTACCTTCAAGCTGCTCACTAATGCCTACAAAGCCCTCCACAACACTGAACCCCAATACCTCAACGAAAGACTCTACTTCCGCGCCCCCAAGAAAAACCTCCACTTCGCCAACCTAGCCCTTGCTGAAATCTCCCACTTCAATTCAATTCAAAAACTTTATTCGATCATTTGTTGACAATAATCATAAAAGTACATGCATACATAAATTGATAAAGCACATATAGACAGTTAAAAATAATCATATATCAAAGGACATACTATTCCTCAAGTGTACCGATTTTAAAATAAATACAGCAGTAAAAAAGCAGATGTCCTGTGAATCAAGTCCAAATAAAAGCCTCATGGCAGAATCAATAGTGGATATATTGTATTTTTTAAAAAGTGGTTTCAAATAAATTTTACGAAGAGGAAGGTAAAAAGGGCATAATAATAAAAAGTGCTCCGAGCTTTGCTTCGTAATCCCATCACATGGACAGGGGGCAATAGTGTAAGTCTTAATACGTGGGTATGCAACAAGCAAGTAAACGGTCCCCATCCGCAATCTTGTCAATACATATTGGTGAGAGCGAATGGTAACCATTTTAAGGTATCCTGCAAATCCCGAATCTAACAGGTTATACCTATCGTAAAAAACATGTGTAGAATACTGGGAAGTGACAGTGTTACGCTTTACAATACTAGCCCTCATAAAAACATGTTTAAGCTCTTTCTTGGGGATATCTATAACACTAGGTGGGTTATCACACACTGATAAATTAAAAACGTCTTTAAATACACGAATAATATAATTGAGCCAGGGAATACGGGAACATTTATCCATGTGGAGACAATCTAAAATGATCTTTTTTGTGAACCCTGTCTGCTCCTTGATCCAAATAGATCTCCATACTAGGAGTGGTCTTAAACTGATCAAATCAGAAAGATGTTCCAGACCAACCTCCTGGTGGATCAATTTGGTTGAGGCAGATGATGGTAAACACAAAAGCTTTTTAACAAAATTATTTTCCTCCACCTGGAGCGTATTGTGATTACAATGGCCCCATGCACCTGAGCCATAAAGGGCCAGGGCAACACATTTATGGCGATATAAGTACAACATGTCAGGTATCCGCCTAGAGCCTAGCTTGGATGCAAACTTAAATATACCAAAGGCACACTTGCCCATTTTAGCTCTTACATTAATCATTTCAGACGCCCACATCCCCCCGCTATTAAAAGTGATACCCAAGTAGCAACATTTATCAACCACTTGTATTGTTTGGTCCATAACTGTAAAAGGTCTTAGGTTTTTGACTTTCTTACCGCAGGCCATTATAAAAGTTTTTGAATGATTAATTTTTAATTTTCTCCCATTGATAAAATCCACAAATTTGTCCATGAGTTTCTGCAACCCAAGAGGGGTTCTCGAGAGTAGGACCGTGTCATCAGCGTAGAGCAGTACCGGAATGGGTATGCCGTCTGCAGTTGGTGCGTCTGCGCTGACGACACGTAATTCAGACTCAATGGCATTGATAAAAAGGGAGAAAAGAAGAGGGGCGAGGACACATCCCTGCCTAATACCAGAGCGTACCGAAATATTAGGGGAACACTCACCTAATTGCCCATAACGTATCTTTGCCGATAAGTTCCTATACAATTGTGCCAGGAAATAAATAATTTCCCGCGGAGCGCCCATATCCAGTAAAGTTGACCACAGAAGCCCATGGTCAACCAGGTCGAAGGCACTGGAAAGGTCAGCAAAGCAGAGAAACAGCGAGCCTTGCTTAGCACGTGTATATTTGCCTATGATGAGGTCCAGGTTTATGCACTGTTCTATAGTGCCTAGCCCATTGCGGAATCCAAACTGGGAGTCCGCAAGGACACCCTTTTCTTCAACCCAGTCCTCCAAACGGCTCAATAATACCCTGCTCAAAATTTTTAGGGATGCAGTAAGGAGAGAAATCGGGCGGTAGTTTTTTGCCTCACCTCTCTCTCCTTTTTTGTAAATGGGGATAATGATGGACTCCCCCCAGGCCTTTGGGGCCAGGGTCATTGCCACTGCATTAAACACCTTAGTCAGCAGTGGACTCCAAAGCGATACCTCTGCTTTATAGAGATCCACGGGTACCCCATTGGGGCCCGGTGCCTTCCCCCCTTGCTACATCGAATGGCAACATCCACCTCGGCGACTGTAATATTGAGGGGTAGGGGGGTAGCAAACTCAGCATCCCTATCTCTCCCTATATCTAATCCATCGGGATTAAAAATGCTAGAGAAATGAGCAACCCACTGTTCTTCGCTCACCTGGGCAGACAATACCGGGGCTTCATCCTTCTGAAGGAAAGGGCTGTTGACCGTGGACCAGAATAGTTTAGCATCCTTAAGATCCACGGCCATGGTCAGATTGTTCCATGCCTCTTCCCTTAGTTCCTGTTTCCTGGCCTTCAGGTGAGTTGTATAGTCCCTCCTCAAAGCCCTAACTGCTTCCCTATCCCTAGGGTTACAATTAAGAGCGGCTTTTAATTTTTGGAGGGATTTGGTGCATTCCTTATTGAACCATCCACTAGTAGTCCTAGTGCCTTTAGGTTTTGTACCAGTTAGAATTTTTGCAATATTTTTATTAATGGTATCAAAACTGACTAATATGTCGGCATTACATTTGTCAGGTTCAAGACAGCACTCTACCTCCTCTAGACAGGCTGACACTATGGTACTTAGTAGGCGTTCCTCATTGTGCCTACCCCATTTAATTCTGGGACCATTTAGTCTATGTGGGACTACATCTGTCACTATACCATGCGACACCTTTACCTTATCCCCCCACAATAAAAGGTACATTGTTAAGCAGTTGTGGTCGCTAAGGGCTAGGTCTACTATTTCTGGGGAGGTACACAGGGCAATAATACTGGAGGAGACGATGAGGTAATCAATAACCGTAGCACAGTTCCTACCTGTAAAGGTTGGGACCAGATTACCCTCACTGTCTATACCAGATGACATAATACATAGATCCAGTTTGAGCATGAGAGTGTTCAAAGAATCACCATAGGCCGAATGTCGGAAGTGGACCTGATCTTCCCCATCTTCCCCACCATACCCGCACACCCTCATGCCGGCAAGAGGACACATGTGAATGTTAAAGTCGCCTCCCCACAGAATTTCGAAAGACACTCCACTACGGCCACACAGCCTATCAACCTCCATATCAAGTTCTTCAACCATAACAGTATTAGAGTGAGGCCATTTCCTCCTGAGGCACAGCCGGGAGTTGTGTTGCATTGTAAAGCCTTAAGAACTTTTAAAACTTGAAAAATTGTGTATCTTATTTTCACTCATCCCTTTCCTTGTCACACAAGTGGTGTGTGCAGGCACTTGTCCTTTTAGGAAAATGAGCACTGTAAAGGGCGATATCGCCTAAAGTGCATTCCGCCATTCGCTTCGCCTTCAGCAGGACACGCCCACTCCGAGGCCACGCCCCCTTTTCGAACTGCATTTAAGGAGTGCTGATTGCTAGCGCACAGACAGATAGCCATTTCCTCCTGAGGCACAGCCGGGAGTTGTTTTGCATTGTAAAGCCTTAACAACTTTTAAAACTTGAAAAATTGTGTATTTTATTTTCACTCACCCCTTTCCTTGTCACACAAGTGGTGTGTGCAGGCACTTGTCCTTTTAGGAAAACGAGCACTGTAAAGGGCGATATCGCCTAAAGTGCATTCCGCCATTCTACTCGCCTTCAGCAGGACACGCCCACTCCGAGGCCACGCCCTCTTTTCGAACTGCATTACTCGAAAGACACTCCTGAGGCAAAGTAGCCGGGAGCACTTTGAATTTTAAATTTGTGTTGATACTGTGTTTTTACTCTGTTCCTCACTTTAAAGCCTATTTTGCACAAACTTCTTGGTTTCTTCCTGGTCGGCGCAGGGAAGCAGATTGCTTGCTTTCCCCGCCCTGACCCGAGTCTCGCCGCCATTCCCTGCGTGAGGGACACGCCCTCATCGGGTGGCCACGCCCCCCCCTCCCAGGTACCTATAACTGCGCGCCGACGGCAAGCGCCGCTCCCACATTACTCGAAAGACACTCCTGAGGCAAAGTAGCCGGGAGCACTTTGAATTTTAAATTTGTGTTGATACTGTGTTTTTACTCTGTTCCTCACTTTAAAGCCTATTTTGCACAAACTTCTTGGTTTCTTCCTGGTCGGCGCAGGGAAGCAGATTGCTTGCTTTCCCCGCCCTGACCCGAGTCTCGCCGCCATTCCCTGCGTGAGGGACACGCCCTCATCGGGTGGCCACGCCCCCCCCTCCCAGGTACCTATAACTGCGCGCTGACGGCAAGCGCCGCTCCCACATTACTCGAAAGACACTCCTGAGGCAAAGTAGCCGGGAGCACTTTGAATTTTAAATTTGTGTTGATACTGTGTTTTTACTCTGTTCCTCACTTTAAAGCCTATTTTGCACAAACTTCTTGGTTTCTTCCTGGTCGGCGCAGGGAAGCAGACTGCTTGCTTTCCCCGCCCTGACCCGAGTCTCGCCGCCATTCCCTGCGTGAGGGACACGCCCTCATCGGGTGGCCACGCCCCCCCCTCCCAGGTACCTATAACTGCGCGCTGACGGCAAGCGCCGCTCCCACATTACTCGAAAGACACTCCTGAGGCAAAGTAGCCGGGAGCACTTTGAATTTTAAATTTGTGTTGATACTGTGTTTTTACTCTGTTCCTCACTTTAAAGCCTATTTTGCACAAACTTTTTGTTTTCTTCCTGGTCGGCGCAGGGAAGCAGATTGCTTGCTTTCCCCGCCCTGACCCGAGTCTCGCCGCCATTCCCTGCGTGAGGGACACGCCCTCATCGGGTGGCCACGCCCCCCCCTCCCACTCCTCACCTTCCTATAAAACATGAGCACCAGCCGGAAGCGCAGCGGACGGGCGCAGCGGGCGCGCCGTCAGCGCGCCGAAGGCGCGCCAAAGGCAAGCCCGTCTGGGCCTGTCCGGGCCCAGACGGCCGTAGGCCTAGCCACTATGCCCGATCTGCTAAAGCGCATCTCATACCCCAGAGACTCACTGCTTGCCTTGAACCCGGGAAAACATCCCCAGTGCAAATACATCCACATGGAGGACACCCCCTATGTAGGATGTAGCATCTGCAATAAATCTGAGGAAGCGGAACGCCACCAAGGACTACGGCTTGGCCTTCTGAATTGCAGATCCTTAGTAAAGCATGCCCACGAAATTAACATCCTCGTCCAAGATTCGCTGCTAGATCTTTTGTTTCTTACGGAAACCTGGCTGACCCCGCACAGTGACTTTGATGTTGCCACTGCCATCCCCCCCGGTTTCCAAATATGCTTTCTAAATAGGCCAATCGGTAGAGGCGGTGGCCTAGCTATAATCTACAAAGATCACCTCAAATGTAGAATCGAGACCGGAACTGCTAAAAACTGCGAGAACTGCCACTTCTCAATTCAGATCACGCCATCCACTTCCCTTTCGGGACTGCTTGTGTATCGTCCTCCAGGCCCTCTAGGCGAATTCACTAGTACACTGATGGACCACATCCTACTGAAGACTATCTCGGTCTCTAACTTTCTCCTCTTAGGGGATTTTAATATGCACTTTCTGGATCCTATGGACAATACCGCAGCAAACTTGCTCGCGGATCTTACCACAGCTGACCTCCTTCTGCAAAACCCCAAAGCAACCCATGAGAAAGGTCAACTCCTAGACCCTATCTTTTCCAACATTGGGAACCTGTGTGCCCAGGACCCCACCCCCCTGCCTTGGACAGACCATATGCTGATTCCTATGCACTGGTCACTCGACACGACACCAGCGCCCAAACAAAAAACAAGGGTACAAGCCAGACGTTGGCACAAGTTAGCACCAGAAGAATGGGAGGCCAAACTTCGCGATACCATCACCCCCTTGTCCATGGACCCAAACAGCGCAGATAGAGAATTCATGAATTGGCTACTCCGACCCCTAGATAGCTCCATTCCGCTGACCAGTACGCTAAAACACGTGAAAAGAACCGGCCACTCCCCTTGGTACACACCTGCCCTTACAGCCCTTAAAAAACAATGTAAAAAGACAGAACGCTCGTGGAGGAAAAACAAGTCAACAGAAGAGAAAAGCGCCTACTACCGCTCCATGAAAGCCTACAAACTAGCTTTGCATGACACCAAAAGGACTTATTATGAGGAAAAGATAAAAACTTCCGCCTGCTCATCCAAGGAGACTTTCTCCATTCTCAAAGAACTCCTCCACGTCCCGGAACCCCCACAGAAACCCATGGACCCCAATGAAGCCGAGGAAAAATGCGTCAAGCTGGCCACCTTCTTTGACGACAAAATAAAAAAAATTCTCATTTCCCTCCCACCTCCCAACTCTGACTCCTTGGTGAGAGCCAAAGAGCAGACACCCCCCGACGACAAACCCTCCCTGGAGGCACTTGGCCCAGTCTCAGAAGAAGAAGTGAGAGTCATACTTACCTCAACTAAGAGCGGTGCCCCTAGCGACCCAGTTCCCATACGTTTCGCTAAAAACATCACGCATACTATAGTGCCCCAATTGACAGCCCTGATCAATATCTCACTGGAACAGGGAGAGGTTCCATCTAACTGGAAGGAAGCTGTCGTCAAAGCGCTGCTCAAAAAACCGTCGCTTGACCCCACAGACCTCTCCAACTACAGACCTATCTCACTTCTACCTTGGATAGGTAAAGTCGCCGAAAAGTTGGTAAATAAAAAGCTGTCACACTACCTCGAGTCAAACCATCTTCTCAACGACTCGCAGACAGGCTTTAGACCAGGTCAGGGCACGGACACCGCCCTCCTCGTGGCAGTAGAAAGAACCAGGGAAATCATCGATACAGGAGGATCAGTGGCAGTGGTCCTCCTAGACCTCAGTGCGGCCTTTGACACGGTCAGTCACCAGGTCCTAATCCACCGTCTTGGGACTGTTGGGGTTAAAGGCAGAGCTCAGAGGTGGCTTGCGTCCTTTCTCTCCCGCCGCTCCTACCAAGTTTGGGAAGGCGAAAGCCGCTCCCCCTCCATCCCCCTCCAGTGTGGCGTGCCTCAGGGCTCCTCCCTGAGCCCCACGTTGTTTAACGTTTACATGGCCCCACTGGAGGGACTCGTCTCACCCTTTGGAGTCACTATCGTCAGCTACGCCGACGATACACAACTGGTGGTGACACTCTCCCACCCCAAGCTTGAGCCCTCCAATCTCCACGACTGCCTTACCAACGTATATCAGTGGATGAGTGACTCTGCTTTGAAGCTAAATGGCTCCAAAACAGAGATTCTGCTCCTTGGACAAAAAACCGCGAACCTCCCCTCTCACATCTGGCCCGCCTGCATGGGCGAACCCCCCACTCCCAAGAAGGAGGTCAAAAGTCTTGGAGTGTGGCTGGAGACTGACCTCACCTTCAGGACCCAGGCTAGAAAGACGGCCGGCACCTGCTACGGTTTACTTAAATCTTGCAGGAAGGTAATTCCACTTCTACCTTTTCAGTCGCGTCTCATGCTGATCCAGGGCTTAATTCTATCGAGGCTGGATTACAGCAATGCTATCTACCTGGGCGCCCCAGAATCCACCCTTCAAACTCTTCAGAAGGTTCAAAATGCCGCCGCCCGACTCCTCACAAACACCCCGGCCAGATCATCTGCCAAGCCTGCGCTCAGGAAGCTGCACTGGCTCCCGATTAGGGAAAGGGTCATTTTTAAGGCCCTCTGCCTTGCTCACAAGACTCTTCATAACACTGGCCCTCCTATACTAAACAACTGGATCACCCCCTATAGACCCACCAGAGCGCTCCGCTCGGAGCACGGAAACCTTATCACGATCCCTAAAGTGAAAAAGGTCCGCACAGGTGGCCGCCGCTTCTCAGTTAACACTGGAAAGAAGTGGAATGCACTCCCCCTGAGCCTTAGGACAGAACCTAACCTCCTTCGGTTCAGAAAAGCACTCAAAACTCTTCTCTTCCCCTAAAACTGTCACTTTCCCGGACTACACCCCCTCGTGAGTAATATGGTTTCAGCGCTGGGATACCCACTGGGTGACTACGCGCTCTACAAATCCCCTAAATAAATAAATAAAAACATTGTTATAGTGATTTATTACTAGAACATTCCGGCCATTCCTATGTTGCAACCATAACAACTGCGAGTGTAAGCCAACAGTCAGATAGGTTTTCACTTGTACCGGCAGCCTCACAGATAGCAATATCACCAACCCGCCACTAGCTCTACCCATATTGGATGGCCGGGCTTGATAATTATAGGCAGCATATCCATCAAGGTAAACATCTTCGGTCGCCCAGGTCTCCTGGAGACATAAGATGTCAAATTGAGTTAAAAATTCCAGCCACCCTAAACGATCCGTCTTGTTGTTCCACCCGGCAATATTCCAACTCCCCAGCTTATAACCTCTCGCTATTGGATTTGCACCCTCATTGGGCAGCGGGCTCATATGCGGAGGGGGTACATTCCTAATCATGGGATCATCTAGTAACCGGGGAATACTACCACTCATCGAGGGGCCCATAGGTGTTAAGATAACATCTCCCGAGATAAGGGGATCCGGGTTACATTGAGACTGACCGATGTTGTATTTATAGCAGCTGGAATTGCGTGCAGCATTATGCCCCATAGGCAGATTGTCCATAGTAAAAACTCTCTCCACCATACCCGAATCCACATCCCCCCTACATCTCCGCATGTTCCCTCAGCCATCTCCCCCGTGATTAGTTGGCTTCAATCACAGTCCTCCAGGCCACTAAACAGGTCAAACCTATTAGTGGTCTCTAGGGGCGTAAAGGGTTTAAGGTGATCCATTCTCCTATATGTTGAGGAATTATACCTTGGGGCCACAGTGTTCCACCCATACGGGTCAGCTACTGTTGTGGGATAATGACCATTGGATGTATATCCGTTATTGTAGACGGGTGGACAGTATAGATTTGGATACGGTTGCCTCAGCAAAGGAGGGGGAGGGGCTGACGGGAATTGGTGATGGGGTGGGAACACCACTGAGCGAGGATAAAAATATGTGAGAGGGCGAGGGGTGATATGATTACTGTTGTGATCAGAGGACCAGTTAAGTATGAAGTGAACAGCATTCTGGTCTCTAAAGTTTATGACCACTATGTCGCCCTCAATATCTTTGGGTCTTCCCCCCAGACAGGGGAGGCGTCGGACATGGACAATGTCACCATTGATGTTTTTTGCAATGGGTCTATACGTACTCAACCAATGCATTATTTTATTCTTCAATTGGGCAAAACCCTCCCATTTGTTCGCCTCTAACTCTGGCACCCCGGTAAGGACCACCACGAAAGGCACTGCTTCCGGTGGAAGTTCTGGTAGGGGGCCCTTGTTATAGTTACCCCGAGTGGGCCGCCCATTCCCCCTATCCCTCCTCAGAATCCCAGAGGCTTGACCTATGCTCTTCATCGGTCCGCTAGCCGTTACAGCAGGGGGCAGTGTGAGAATACTTTTTGGTAAAACAGGATTAGCTTTAGGTACATTTCCTCTCGGGGTTTGTATTGATTGTGATATGGCTGCAGTCTGGGCAGGGATAGATGTAGGAATTATAACTGGAGTACTTGAAGGGTTTGGTATAGTGGGAGTTTGGAAAACAGAATTGGGTGGTGCCTTAGTGGTTACCAACTTAATACCCAGTTCGCGTTCTATCTTCCCAAGCCTATCGTCCATTTTATTGAGTCTTTCTACAATAGCAAGAGTATAGGTCCTTATTAAGGACTCTATGCCATCAATTAGGACACAGTTTGGGGATTCCTGAGCTGTCACAATAACAGGAGGAGTGACTAGTATAGAGCTAACCTGCCCTGCGTTAGGGGTGGGGCAAGAATGTATCGGTGATATAGCTATACTTCCCTTGTCCGTAGCTATTACCCGATCTCCCCCTATACTATCAACATTTCTAATACCAAAATCAGCATGGTTTATTTTTCTCTTTGGTATGTCGGTCTTGTTCCGCCTTTTTTTGTTGGGTGGGGGGCCATACGTTTTAATAGGCGTAACTTTCTTTACCCTTTTTCTTACTAGTTTGATTTGCCTAGGGGTAGGGGTTATCAGTGCCTCAGTTGTTATTGTGGTTTTAGTTATACTAGGATTAATAAGATTAGATGTTGTATTGATAGTGTCCTGGAGGTCAATGTTAGATGTGGGCGTACCCTCTCTAAATATTAAAGGTACGCTATCCTGAGAGAGAGTACAAACATTCATAGTTAAATTGCCCTCCAAGGTAGGAGTAATCAAAACAGGTGAATCAACTAATAATCTGTTTTTTAGGCTTTCAACCGAGCGTCGGCGCTCAGCTCGGCGTTCTGCTAAGGTAGGGGTAGTTGGTGTGTCCATAACACTTTTCTTAAAATAGTTATCTAGTTTCCCATTAATCAAGCTCACGGGTTTATCGGGACCAACATGTTCCAGGGTTATGATTTCAGTAGACATAACAACCGGTGGTGTTATGCCCCTGACAACTTACTCCAAGAATGCAGTACAGTACAATGTTCAGCCAGGGGTTCTGGCCCGGCCCAGCCTCCTCAGGCCTCGGAGGGCCGCAGAGGGCCCGCTCTTTGCCCGGTCTTAGCCCCGGCCTTAGTCCCGCGCGCGTCCCGCGTGCGCGTTCACCAGTACGTGTGTGTAGGAGAGTTGGGGGCGGGAAGAGACACAAGGAGCGCTCAGGTGTTAGAGCGCTAGGCACCCTGGGTCTCGCAGTCCCAGCCCCGGCAGCGTCCACGTATTTCCCAAGGTCCTAGTTGTTCAGGATACCGGGATTCAGCAGTCCGTTGGTTCAGGGATTGGCAAAGTTCAGCAAAGTTATCCTGCAAGGCTGCGAGCGGCACCCGCGGAGCGGGGGCCGCGAGCCTTAAGTAACTGCGAGGAGGCGGAGAGCTGGGGGCGGGAAGAGACACCAGGAGCGCTCATGTGTTAGAGCGCTAGGCACCCTGGGTCTCGCAGTCCCAGCCCCGGCAGCGTCCACGTATGTCCCAAGGTCCTAGTTGTTCAGGATACCGGGATTCAGCAGTCCGTTGGTTCAGGGATTGGCAAAGTTCAGCAAAGTTATCCTGCAAGGCTGCGAGCGGCACCCACTTCTACAGAGTTAGAACAAGGGGCAGATTATTCTCCTACATTACGACCAAGACCTGGAACAAACTTCCCCATAGCATCAGAAGAAACGCTACGCTGCAAACCGTCAGAAAATACCTCAAGTCCTGGCTGTTTGGATGACCTCGGAGCTGCCCAAACCCCCTCCCCCAAGTGCCTTGAGACCCTTACAGGTGATTAGTGCACTCTATAAATTCCTGATTGATTGATTGATTGATTGATTTTTGTGCACATGGAGAATACCCTGCTGAAGTGCTGCACCCTGAAGTGTGCTCTCCAAGGGCCCGATCGCGGCCTCCGGTTCTACGCAGGAGATCTCAGGGACATTGAAGAGCTCCTATGAGGGACCTACACCATTTGCCTGTGACATCTGGAGAGCAGTGCCCTCTCAAGTGCCCACATCAGCTACTGACTGCCAACTGGCCGCATGGTGTGAGCATAGAAATAAGACTTGTGTTTGGAGAGCGGATTGTCTAGTGTGGAGCCCCAGAGATCTTGCCCGTATCTAAGGTGTGTAGTTCCTGCACTGCAGGGATCCTAACCCTTATAAGCGTCTAGTTTGTGGTGAGCCGAATGGCCAATTACGGTATCCTGTACAGCCTTTTTAATCAACCGTGCACCTTCTCTATTGTGCAACATGTTAACTGTATGCTCATTGCGTGTGGTACCCAATTCATAGAGTGCGATCCTTTGGAGGTGGGGGTGTACCCATAATAGTGCCTCATTCTGCCTAACGTCGCTGTGCTGAACTTGCGCTTGTGTGTGTATGACCAGACTGGTCTGGGGCAACCTGTATCACCATGCATTGGACGTTGTTCCTCATTTCAAGGGTGGCACAGAATTTGCAACTCTTTGCTGTGTGTGATCGGAATTGCCTGCTGCAACCCATCTCAACATGCACCAGTCATTGTGCCTCATTTCCAGGGCCATGCGGAATTTGCAACTTATCACGTTTGAAATCTGAAGTGCCTGGTGCGACTCATTCCAATGTGCACTAGACACTGTGCCCAGACTTCTTGGGCACCACCCTGATTATCCTGCCTTGAGTGTCACAAAAGAGACTTCAAACTGGATATTGTAACAATGTTTATAGTTAACACACATATTAAATTATTATAAGATGAACATCATATACTTTTGGGCATAAAACGTATAAGGACCACTCATATTGTTATGTTATCAGTAGTATGCAAAATGTGGACACATCCTAATTTACACATTTTGCATACTGCTGATAACATAACAATATGAGTGGTCCTTACACGTTTTATGCCCAAAAGTATATGATGTTCATCTTATAATAATTTAATATGTGTGTTAACTATAAACATTTTTACAATATCCAGTTTGAAGTCTCTTTTGTGACACTCAGGGCTTGATTCACAGAACTAACTTAAGACAAAATCCTAAACTTACTACCATTTTGGTATTCACAGAAGGCCCTTACTCATTTTGGTATTCACAGAAGTTAGAAGTCCTAACTTTAGGACTCCTAATGCCTTCTGTGAAGACCAAAATGAGTAAGTGCCTTCTGTGAATCAAAAAATGGTAGTACGTTTATGATTTTGTCTTAAGCTAGTTCTGTGAATCAGGCCCCCTGTGTATGTATCGCGAGTGACTGATGTGCCCTTGCTTTTGACATCGACTCTGTAGTAAGCTTTCCTTCTCAGTGCCAAGCGCCCCAAGGGTGAGCCCAGGTTATAAAGCCAGTGTATTCTTCTGACCATGATAGGAGTGGTAGCTTCTGCCTGGCTGGGGGCATCCCTTCAGCCAACCAGACACTGCTGGTACAAACAGTCTTCCATTTAAACATTGCAAAGTGTGTAGTTGCCAAGGCAGAGATTCATTCCTGAGCACATTATAGTCAGCTGGAGTGCTGCCTGTGAGAAGATCAGCCTTTCTGAAGGCGGTCTACCCTCAGGCATGGTTATCTTTAGTCACAATTTATGTCTCCATCAACTTCAGCAAACACGTTTACAGCCCTTTCTTTGCAGAAGGTCTTCAGAAGAATAATATTGTATTTTCCCTTGAAGAGACCGCATTTTCCTATCACCTGATCTGGATGTAGCCCTCCACAACAGTCACACGCCCTAACTACAGGCCTTTGTACCCACCCTGCAGTGAAATGAGTCTGTAATTATTTTTGCACCCATGAGACTGTCCTCTACACGTCAATAATGAGACCCACTGCTGACTCTGTGTGAGGTGAAAGGCCTCTCCTTCCTCACTGCTGTACACAGTGTAACACTGGGCTCTGTGGGTGGAGAGAGGCCTCTCCTCCCTCACTGCTGTACTCAGTGTAACACTGGGCTCTGTGGGTGGAGCGAGGCCTCTCCTCTCTCACTGCTGTACACAGTGTAACACTGGGCTCTGTGGGTGGAGAGAGGCCTCTCCTCTCTCACTGCTGTACACAGTGTAACACTTTGCTATGTGGGTGAGAGAGGCCTCTCCTCCCTCACTGCTGTACACAGTGTAACACTGGGCTCTGTGGGTAGAGAGAGGCCTCTCCTCCCTCACTGCTGTACACAGTGTAACACTGGGCTCTGTGAGTGGGGAGAGGCCTCTCCTCTCTCACTGCTGTACACAGTGTAACACTGGGCTCTGTGGGTGGAGAGAGGCCTCTCCTCTCTCACTGCTGTACACAGTGTAATACTGGGCTCTGTGGGTGGAGAGAGGCCTCTCCTCCCTCTCTGCTGTACACAGTGTAACACTGGGCTCTGTGGGTGGGGAGAGGCCTCTCCTGTCTCACTGCTGTACACAGTGTAACACTGGGCTCTGTGGGTGGGGAGAGGCCTCTCCTCCCTCTCTGCTGTACACAGTGTAACACTGGGCTCTGTGGGTGGGGAGAGGCCTCTCCTCTCTCACTGCTGTACACAGTGTAACACTGGGCTCTGTGGGTGGAGAGAGGCCTCTCCTCTATCACTGCTGTACACAGTGTAACACTGGGCTCTGTGGGTGGAGAATGGCCTCTCCTCTATCACTGCTGTACACAGTGTAACACTTTGCTCTGTGGGTGGAGAATGGCCTCTCCTCTATCACTGCTGTACACAGTGTAACACTGGGCTCTGTGGGTGGGGAGAGGCCTCTCTTCCCTCACTGCTGTACACAGTGTAACACTGGGCTCTGAGGGTGGGGATAGGCCTCTCCTCTCTCACTGCTGTACACAGTGTAACACTGGGCTCTGTGGGTGGGGAAAGGCCTCTCCTCCCTCACTGCTGTGCACAGTGTAATACTGGGCTCTGTGGGTGGAGAGCGGCCTCTACTCTCTCAATGCTGTACACAGTGTAACACTGGGCTCTGTGGGTGGGTAGAGGCCTCTCCTCCCTCACTGCTGTGCACAGTGTAATACTGGGCTCTGTGGGTGGAGAGAGGCCTATCCTCCCTCACTGCTGTGCACAGTGTAACACTGGACTCTGTGGGTAACAAGAGGCCTCTCCTCCCTCACCGCTGTACTCACTGTAACACTGGGATCTGTGAGTGGAGAGAGGCCTCCCCTCTCTCACTCCTGTACACAGTGTAACACTGGGCTCTGTGGGTGGTAAGAGACCTCTCCTCTCTCACTGCTGTACACAGTGTAACACTGGGCTCTGTAGGTGGAGAGAGGCCTCTCCTCTCTCACTGCTGTACAGAGTGTAACACTGGGCTCTGTGGGTGGAGAGAGGCCTCTCCTCTCTCACTGCTGTACACAGTGTAACACTGGGCTATGTGGGTGGAGAGAGGCCTCTCCTCTCTCACTGCTGTACACAGTGTAACACTGGGCTCTGTGGGTGGTGAGAGACCTCTCCTCTCTCACTTCTGTACACAGTGTAACACTGGGCTCTGTGGGTGGTGAGAGACCTCTCCTCTCTCACTGCTGTACACAGTGTAACACTGGGCTCTGTGGGTGGTGAGAGACCTCTCCTCTCTCACTGCTGTACACAGTGTAACACTGGGCTCTGTGGGTGGAGAGAGGACTCTCCTCTCTCACTGCTGTACACAGTGTAACACTGGGCTCTGTGGGTGGGGAGAGGCCTCTCCTCTCTCACTGCTGTATACAGTGTAACACTGGGCTCTGTGGGTGGGGAGAGGCCTCTCCTCTCACACTGCTGTACACGGTGTAACACTGGGCTCTGTGGGTGGTGAGAGGCCTCTCCTCTCTCACTGCTGTACACGGTGTAACACTGGGCTCTGTGGGTGGTGAGAGACCTCTCCTCTCTCACTGCTGTACACAGTGTAACACTGGGCTCTGTGGGTGGTGAGAGACCTCTCCTCTCTCACTGCTGTACACAGTGTAACACTGAGCTCTGTGGGGCTGGCCTCTTCTCCCTCACTGTTGTACACAGTGTAACACTGGGCTCTGTTGGTGGTGAGAGGCCTCTCCTCTCTCACTGCTGTACACGGTGTAACACTGGGCTTTGTGGGTGGTGAGAGACCTCTCCTCTCTCACTGCTGTACACGGTGTAACACTGGGCTCTGTGGGTGGTGAGAGACCTCTCCTCTCTCACTGCTGTACACAGTGTAACACTGGGCTCTGTGGGTGGAGAGAGGCCTCTCCTCTCTCACTGATGTACACAGTGTAACACTCGGCTCTGTGGGTGGGGAGAGGCCTCTCCTCTCACACTGTTGTACTCAGTGTAACACTGGGCTCTGTGGGTGGAGAGAGCCTTCTCCTCTCTCACTGCTGTACACAGTGTAACACTGGGCTCAGTGGGGGTGAGAGATGCCTCTCCTCTCTCACTGCTGTACACAGTGTAACACTGGGATCTGTGGGTGGAGAGAGGCCTCTCCTCTCTCACTGCTGTACAGAGTGTAACACTGGGCTCTGTGGGTGGAGAGAGGCCTCTCCTTTCTCACTGCTGTACACAGTGTAACACTGGGCTATGTGGGTGGAGAGAGGCCTCTCCTCTCTCACTGCTGTACACAGTGTAACACAGGCTCTGTGGGTGGTGAGAAACCTCTCCTCTCTCACTGCTGTACACAGTGTAACACTGGGCTCTGTGGGTGGTGAGAGACCTCTCCTCTCTCACTGCTGTACACAGTGTAACACTGGGCTCTGTGGGTGGTGAGAGACCTCTTCTCTCTCACTGCTGTACACAGTGCAACACTGGGCTCTGTGGGTGGAGAGAGGACTCTCCTCTCTCACTACAGTACACAGTGTAAGACTGGGCTCTGTGGGTGGGGAGAGGCCACTCCTCTCTCACTGCTGTATACAGTGTAACACTGGGCTCTGTGGGTGGGGAGAGGCCTCTCTTCTCACACTGCTGTACACAGTGTAACACTGGGCTCTGTGGGTGGTGAGAGGCCTCTCCTCTCTCACTGCTGTACACTGTGTAACACTGGGCTCTGTGGGTGGTGAGAGACCTCTCCTCTCTCACTGCTGTACACAGTGTAACACTGGGATCTGTGGGTGGTGAGAGACCTCTCCTCTCTCACTGCTGTACACAGTGTAACACAGGGCTCTGTTGTTGGAGAGAGGCCTCTCCTCTCTCACTGCTGTACACAGTGTAACACTGGGTTCTGTGGGTGGAGAGAGGCCTCTCCTCTCTCACTGCTGTACAAAGTGTAGCACTGGGCTCTGTGGGTGGAGAGAGCCCTCTCCTCTATCACTGCTGTACACAGTGTAACACTGGGATCTGTGGGTGGGGAGAGACCTCTCCTCTCTCACTGCTGTACACAGTGTAACACTGGGCTCAGTGGGGGTGAGAGTGGCCTCTCCTCTCTCACTGCTGTACACAGTGTAACACTGGGATCTGTGGGGGTGAGAGAGGCCTCTCCTCTCTCACTCCTGTACACAGTGTAACACTGGGCTCTGTGGGTGAGGAGAGGCCTCTCCTCCCTCACCGCTGTACACAGTGTAACACTGGGCTCTGTGGGTGGGGAGAGGCGTCTCCTCTCCCACTGGTGTACACGATGTAACACTGGGCTCTGAGGGTGGAGAGAGGCCTCTCCTCTCTCACTGCTGTACACAGTGTAACACTGGGCTCTGTGGGTGGGGAGAGGCCTCTCCTCTCTCACTGTTGTACACAGTGTAACACTGGGCTCTGTGGGTGGGGAGAGGCCTCTCCTCTCTCACTGCTGTACACAGTGTAACACTGGGCTCTGTGGGTGGAGCGAGGCCTCTCCTCTCTCACTGCTGTACACAGTTTAACACTGGGCTACGTGGGTGGTGAGAGGCCTCTACTCTCTCACTGCTGTACATAGTGTAACACTGGACTCAGTGGGTGGAGAGAGGCCTCTCCTCCCTCCCTGCTGTACACAGTGTAACACTGGGCTCTGTGGGTGACAAGAGGCCTCTCCCCACTCACGGTTGTACACAGTGTAACACTTGGCTCCGTGGGTTGGGAGAGGCCTCTCCTCTCTCACTGCTGTACACTGTGTAACACTGGGCTCTGTGGGTGGAGAGAGGCCTCTCCTCCCTCACTGCTGTACACAGTGTAACACTGGGCTCTGTGGGTGGCGCGAGACCATGCCTCCCTCACTGCTGTACACAGTGTAACACTGGGCACTGTGCGTGGGGAGAGGCCTCTCCTCTCTCACTGCTGTACACAGTGTAACACTGGGCTCTCTGGGTGGCGAGAGGCCTCTCCTCTCTCACTGCTGTACACAGTGTAACAATGGGCTATGTGGGTGGTGAGAGACCTCTCCTCTCTCACTGCTGTACAAAGTGTAACACTGGGCTCTGTGGGTGGAGAGAGGCCTCTCCTCTCTCACTGCTGTACTCAGTGTAACACGGGGCTCTGTGGGGACGAGAGGCCTCTACTCTCTCACTGCTGTACACAGTGTAACACTGGGCTCTGTGGTGGTGAGAGGCCTCTCCTCTCTCACTGCTGTACACAGTGTAACACTGGGCTCTGTGGGTGGGGAGAGGCCTCTCCTCCCTCACTGCTGTACACGGTGTAACCCTGGGCTCTGTGGGTGGTGAGAGACCTCTCCTCTCTCACTGCTGTACACAGTGTAACACTGGGGCCTGTGGGTAGTGAGAGGCCTCTCCTCTCTCACTGCTGTACACAGTGTAACACTGAGCTCTGTGGGGCTGAGTGGCCTCTCCTCTCTCACTGCTGTACACGGTGTAACAATGGGCTCTGTGGGGGTGAGAGGCCTCTACTCTCTCACTGCTGTACACAGTGTAACACTGGGCTCTGTGGGTGGCGAGAGGCCTCTCCTCTCTCACTGCTGTACACAGTGTAACACTGGGCTCTGAGGGTGGAGAGAGGCCTCTCCTCTCTCACTGCTGTACACAGTGTAACACTGGGCTCTGTGGGTTGGGAGAGGCCTCTCCTCTCTCACTGCTGTACACAGTGTAACACTGGGCTCTGTGGGTGGGGAGAGGCCTCTCCTCTCTCACTGCTGTACACAGTGTAACACTGGGCTCTGTGGATGGTGAGTGGCCTCTCCTCTCTCACTGCTGTACACGGTGTAACACTGGGCACCGTGGGTTGGGAGAGGCCTCTCCTCTCTCACTGCTGTACACGGTGTAACACTGGGCTCTGTGGGTGGGGAGTGGCCTCTCCTCTCTCACTGCTGTACACGGTGTAACACTGGGCTCTGTGGGTAGGGAGAGGCCTCTCCTCTCTCACTGCTGTACACAGTGTAACACAGGCCTCTGTGGGTGGCGAGAAACCTTGCCTCTCTCACTGCTGTACACAGTGTAACACTGGGCTATATGGGTGGGGAGAGGCCACTCCTCTCTCACTGATGTACACAGTGTAACACTGGGCTCTGTGGGTGGAGAGAGGCCTCTCCTCCCTCACTGCTGTACAGAGTGTAACACTGGGCTCTGTGAGTGGGGAGAGGCCTCTCCTCCCTCACTGCTGTACACAGTGTAACACTGTGCTCTGTGGGTGGAGAGAGGCCTCTTGTTGGACTTGGCCTTGCGCACTTTGAGTGCATGTGGTGAGATAGGCCTGCCCTCCCATAGGAATGCATGGGGAATGTGTGTGTCCCTGGTAGTTCCTGATGCGTGGGGTGTACAGGCTCGAGTCTGGTATGTGCGAACTCGTGAGAGTGAATGCTTCACAATGATGTATGTAGCATGATTGTGTCTTGTGCGGAAGTGCCACTTCCAGACATGGCTATGTGTGTGCTGTGAAGGTGCTGGCGTGTGATTGGCTGGAGCTGGCTGGCATGCCAGGCTTCAGGAAGTCTGGATGGGTCTGCCCGGTGGTGAGTGTGAGATTAGCATGCTGATGGCTGGGGAGGAGTGTACCTGTGTCCTGAATGAGGCTGGGTTTTCCCCAGACAATGTTGGCTCCGCCCCCTGGGGTGCGACTGATGACCCTAGCCCTGCCAGTGAATGAAAAGGGTGATTGAGCACATCAAGAGTGCTCACTAACCAGCTGCGACTGGTTTCTCCCCTCACCCTGTGCCAGAACAAAGGAATTTGGTGTATAACAATGGGGCTGTGTCCCCACAGAAGTTGTTCTTTCCTGATCCTACTTGAGGGGGGCTGCTGCTGCTGGTGCCAGGAGGAACCGCCACTTGGACTGCCTCCCTGCCTGGAGGGCCAGTGAGCTGGCCCCTGGCCCAGCCTTGCCCCCTCCCCCGCCTTCCTGCACTCCTGGAGGACTTTTGCTGTACTGGTGGGCCTCTAAGCGCCTGGAAGCGCTTTATTTGCTCTTATAGCGCTTGGGAGCGCTGTATCTCTCTGCCGGTGCCCACCCGGCATTTGGCCGCTTAGTTGCCGCCCTCGAGGGATTCCCCGGCGTGGGGATCCCCCTTTTTGCACATTTGCAGCGCGGGAGCCAACCCCGCTTATTTGCCACTTGTTGCCGATTTTGAAGTCCCCTGGCAGGTGCCCACCCTGCCAGGGACATTGCCACCCTAAGATCGAGTGCCCACCTCGATTTATGGTCCTTTTAAAAGAGCCGGTGCCCACCCGGCATTTGCTGCTTATCCCCCGCCTACGAGTGCCTGGAACGGGCCGCCGCGCTGCCCGCGACGACCCGGAAGTGGTTGGCCGGCCGCCAATCAGAGAGCGGGCCGACCGGAAGTCCCGCCCCGCAGCCGGCGTCCCTCCCCCGGGGCTCCCGAGGACGAGGGAGAACCCCGGAGAAGAGCGAGAAGGCCGCGACTGAAGGAGAGTCCCGAGGAGCGGGAGCTCTCCTCCTCCAGCTGCCGTCAGACCCAGTGAGTGGGGCCCTAGTGAGCGTGGGAAGGGAGGAGGGCGTCGGGGCACATTGCAGTGCCCGCCCCTCCCCTCCAGTACGAGTGTGTGAGCCCCGAGAGGCTCAGGGCGCATTATTGATTAGAGCCCCGAGAGGCTCAGGGCATTCCTTGCCTATTTAGAGCCCACGAGGCTCCAGGACCCCGCATTGTGTGTTGAGCCCAGAGAGGCTCTAAGGGTGCCATTTGCTTTGCGAGTCCCAAGAGGCTCGAGTGCCAGTTGTTCGTTGAGCCCTGAGAGAGGCTCTCCTCCCGCATTTTGGTGATTGGAGCCCCCGGGCTCCTGGGGGGCAAGTTGTATTTACGAGCCTGAGAGAGGCTCAGGAGGGCCAGTCTGGTTCTCGAGCCCAGAGAGGCTCACCGCCCACATTTGTCCACGAGCCCAGAAAGGCTCAGCAGTGCCACAGTTGTGGTTCTAGAGCCCTGAGAGGCTCAGAGGGGGCATTTGGTTGCGTGAAGAGCCCAGAGAGGCTCAGGGGGACATTTGATTTCTTCAGAGCCTGCGAGGCTCCCACGTTGACCCCATCATTGTTTCACAGCTGCCCAGCACTTTGTGGGCAGCTGCCACGTTTAGGCCACTGACACTGGGACACAGGGCGTCCTAGCCCTAGAGAGGCCAGTTGGCCTAGGGACTGCCACAGGTGGTGGCTAATGTGATTTTTGCGCTATTGTGTTTTCCTCCCCTGCACCTCTGAATGCGTTTAAATGCGTCATGTGCCTTGTTCTTACACCTCTGAATGTATTGTTGATGCATCATGTGTTTTCCTTCCTTACACCGCTGAATGTATGTTATGCATCATGTGTTATGTGCTTACACCCCTATAGGTATTGTGATACTTAGGTGGTTGTTTTTCTCCTAGTGCAGGTGGTGCTAGTGAGGTCCTGGTTACCAGTGATTACTGGTGGTGTGCTATTTTGTGCTACAGTGATTTTACATTCTATGTTTTATATTCTAAAAGTGTTACTTCTAAAAGTGTTGATTCCTGACAGTGGTCCAGGTGGCCCTGTCTTGTACATATCCCCTGTAAATTCTGCCCGTGCCTGTTGGCACTTTGTAAAGTGTGTGTTTTAACTAATGTGTTTTGGTGTAATGAAAAGGCTATTTTTACATATAACCTTGTGTGGAGTTTCCTTTGTGGTGGGTGCTGGGTGTTGTTACTGGGGTGCGTGCGCAAATACTTAACTTACATAGCCTCCAAGTTTAGCCTTGCTGCTCGCGCCACGTTACCTAGAGGGTGAGCAGGGGTTATCTTGGTGAGTAACTCCCTTGCCCTGACTTGGGAGTGGTGGTCTCTGACTGACTTTGGCGAAAGCCCTGGCCAGCCAGGGATCCCATTTCTAACATTGGCGGCAAGCGGTGAGGATGAGGATTTGTGTTTGCGTTGTACCACAGTGGCAACTGGCCGCACCACAAAACTCTGCATTTTAGATGACCACATTTTAGGGGATTATTGTTTTTGAAGTACCATTATTTTTTTCTCCTGAAGGTATCATTGTGTAATTGTGTCAAGTACATTTGTCCCCCGCCCTGCGCCCAGAGTTTGGTACCCGTGTCACGTGTGGTCAGGTTGAGGAGTCAGGGGTGGTAGAAACTGCCTTACCAGTCCGAGGGCAGGGTTGTGTGTGGATGAATGGTGTGTGGCACTAGACAAGTGAGTGTTAGTTCTCTAGGATAGAGAGCTTGCTAAATCCTTTGTGAATTGTGTACTCCTGTGTTAAGCTCAGACCCCTAGGTTCCCTGTGTGATCTTTTCTCTAGAACGTCTGCCAGAATGAAGCCGGCTTTTGATTTCTGTGATCTGTTTAGATACAGTATGGGAGAGTTGGTAAGGTTCTGTGAAGAGAGAGACATAGGGGTGGATGAGTCAGACACTCAGTCCGAACTTAGGAGCAGCCTGATCCTATGGCAAAAGGGTCAGTGGAATCTTGAGCACAGTGAGGAAAGGGCCCGGGCCTCACGCCATGAGGGTGGTGGGTCTGTGGGGAGCCCTGAAGATTCAGAAGAGGAGGGAGAAGATGGCAGTACCTGGACGCCAGTAGAGAGTGAAGACCCCATAGGTAGGGAGTCCCTTGCTGGGTTCAGCGGAGGAGGCAGCGCCTCATCCCCTTCCCTTTCCCCAGAGGAGGATAGGAAGTTTGCCTTAGAGGAGAAAATGGCGTTATGGGCTCATGAGTTGAGTCTTAGGACGTTGGCCCTTGAGCAACAAAAGCTAGAGACTGAGAGGGTCTTAGCGCAGGAAAGGATAGAGGAGGCTGAGAGGGCCTTCACCAGAGAGAAGTTAGCTCTGGAGGGTAGACTATCCCCTGCGCGCAGTTTTAGTTTTCTGGACTCCCCAGGGAGGGTTGAGTCCAGTGGTGGCAGCTATTTAAATCTCAGTGTAGAAAGTCCCACTCCCAGTTCCCCAAGCATGGTACCTGTTTCCCGAGAAGAGGAGTATCGGTTGAAGTTCAGGAACCTTAGGAGACTGTCTCACCAGTCTTGGGAAGAGTTTGAGGATGAATGTAATGCGACACTGATTGATTGGGTGCGAGTTCGCACGGAAGATGATTTTGATGTATTGCACGGAATGATTATCAAAGAGCAGTTGCTCAGTGTTTGTTGTCCAGAGTTGCGCCAACACCTGTTGGAATATGGGTCTCCTAGTTCAGAGCAGCTTGCCGCGGAAGCAGACCGCTGGGAGAGGGCCAGAGGTTCTTTAGAGTCATTAGTGAGTGAGTCCAACAGTAGTGGTACAGGTATCTTCCAGCCCAGCGTGGTGGAAGAGGCGCAGTGTAGCCCAGCTAGGTCCCAGTATAGTGAGAAGGGTGGAGAGGCTGACTACCTGGCTCAGTGGAGCAGGAGTCAGTGGGTGGCTGGGAGTCCCCAGATGCCTGAAGCCCTGTCTCAGAACCTGGGTGGTTCCTTGAGGGAACATCAGGTTGGGGACCTAGGCTGTCCTGTTAGTACACTTGAGGAGGATCTCCTAGTGTCTAGGTAACCTGGAGCATCTGTAACTAGAGCTCCAGGGGTTCCAGTGTCCGGCAGTGCTACTCGAGTTTGGAGGGCACAGGAGTCCGAAGGGAGGAGTGATTGGGGGAGTTCCCCAGTGGAAGGACCAGTGGGTCAGGGACTATCCAGTTGGGCTAGGTTCCCGTGTAGTCATCATGGTGACACCACTTCTGTTCTGGGGGATCTTCGCGCACTGTCAGGTGGACAGGGGACAGGAGATCTGCGCCAGACAGACAGTCACACAACATATGTGTCATTTGTTAGCCTCAGGGGGATGGTGTGTGAATCCCCAGAAGTCCTGGAGTGCCAGGCAATTGTTCCACCAAAGGTTTTAGACCAGAGGTTGGGAGGCCAGGTTCAGGATCAGCCTGACCTGAAGGGTAGGACGACTGTAACCAGTGTCCTGACCGGTTCTTCTTCCAGAGGAACTTCTCCAGTTGGGAGAGGGCAGACCTCTGGAAGGGGGTGCAGAGGGTGGGAGAGCCCACCTCTGACCCCGGTGCAACCTGAGTGGATAAGCCCTGGGTTGGAATGGCGTTCTAGGTGTACCCCTCGTCGGAGGTGGAGGAACCCTAGAAGAAGAGGTAGGGGGAGGGGAGCCTTCCCCGAGACTCCCGGTCCGCCTGAGGTTGTAGGCCCTAGGCTGGAGAACCAGTGGGAGTCTAGTCCTGTCTTGCAGACAGGAAGAGTGGAGAATGGCTCCTATGTGCCAGGGGTTACTACCCCCCGATCTGCGAATAGGCAAGGACCAGTGACACCTGGGTGGCCCAGGGCCTGGTCCTGGCCGCGGACAGCTTGGGAGTACCAGTGGGGTTGCCCAGTTGGTCCAGACAGTGGTTTTAGAAGGAATCCCATGGGTTCACCGTGGCATAGAACAGGAGGGTGTCCCTGCAGTTGCGGGCCCGCGTCCGTGTTCTATCGCCCCAAGCAGGGAAGTCCATCACTGTGGTGATTGGTCTCCCCTGCATTTTGGCTGGAAGGGGGTTGTGTTGGACTTGGCCCTTCTGGCAGGTTCACCCCTAGACTTTTTGCTTGTAATGGTGACCTGGTGATGGTGATTTTTGGGTTCTGGACAATGTGAGAAACTTTTTGGCATATTATCAACACAATGGAAGGGAGAAGTGGCAGAAAGCAAAAAGACTCAATGATTATAAAAACCAATATCATTTAATAGGTATCTGAATGATCACTTTAAAAACAATTAGTAAAACAACATAAGTATAAATCAATAATACCAAAGGTAAAGTAAAAAACATTCATGTGCAACATACAACATACAGGTTAAAAATATCATCACAGTGGCAATATATATTATTCGACGCGCGTTTCGGCGTTTATGGGGAACGCCTTCTTCAGGAGCCACAAATATTATCAAAGCGATTGATTGTCTGATCCTCTCACAGTGCACCTTAAAAAGTTGAACGCTAGTATATGCGTTCAACTAGGTAGCTGGTTATTCGTGCGGATAGTATTTCAAGCTAGCAGACCGAAAGCAAGATTATACAACTGTTGCCATATTGATCTATATTAGAAGGCGAGTGGTTGGAGCTTGCCTTCGTAGTCGAGCTCTAAAATGTATGTCACCACGTCACAGTTATACTTCGAAAACGAAGTTAGCTATTACTAGCCAATATTCTTGCGGTCACAGGGAAGTAATTGAAGCTAGCCGTTGCGGTAGACGCATGGAAAGATATGTCACACGCCACGTTGGTGCGGAGGGAAGATATTCCGTTCCGTGTATATCAACCAGGGGAGCCGCGTAATGGATAAGTTATCCATTATGCGGCTCCCCTGGTTGATATACACGGAACGGAATATCTTCCCTCCGCACCAACGTGGCGTGTGACATATCTTTCCATGCGTCTACCGCAACGGCTAGCTTCAATTACTTCCCTGTCACCGCAAGAATATTGGCTAGTAATAGCTAACTTCGTTTTCGAAGTATAACTGTGACGTGGTGACATACATTTTAGAGCTCGACTACGACGGCAAGCTCCAACCACTCGCCTTCTAATATAGATCAATATGGCAACAGTTGTATAATCTTGCTTTTGGTCTGCTAGCTTGAAATACTATCCGCACGAATAACCAGCTACCTAGTTGAACGCATATACTAGCGTTCAACTTTTTAAGGTGCACTGTGAGAGGATCAGACGATCAATCGCTTTGATAATATTTGTGGCTCCTGAAGAAGGCGTTCCCCATAAACGCCGAAACGCGCGTCGAATAATATATATTGACACTGTGATGATATTTTTAACCTGTATGTTGTATGTTGCACATGAATGTTTTTTACTTTACCTTTGGTATTATTGATTTATACTTATGTTGTTTTACTAATTGTTTTTAAAGTGATCATTCAGATACCTATTACATGATATTGGTTTTTATAATCATTGAGTCTTTTTGCTTTCTGCCACTTCTCCCTTCCATTGTGTTGATAATATGCCAAAAAGTTTCTCACATTGTCTAGTTCCCTGTACATTGAATTGATTTTCTCCACAGGGGGTCCTTGTTATATACATTATGATTTTTGGGTTCTGCGCACTTTCACTGTGTCCCAGTGGAAAGTGCATGCGCACTTTGAGTGCATGTGGTGAGATAGGCCTGTCCTCCCATAGGAATGCATGGGGAATGTGTGTGTCCCTGGTAGTTCCTGATGCGTGGGGTATACAGGCTCGAGTCTGGTATGTGTGAACTCGTTAGAGTGAATGCTTCGCAATGATGTATGTAGCATGATTGTGTCTTGTGCGGAAGGGCCACTTCCAGACATGGCTATGTGTGTGCTGTGAAGGTGCTGGCGTGTGATTGGCTGGAGCTGGCTGGCATGCCAGGTTCCAGGAAGTCTGGATGGGTCTGCCCGGTGGTGAGTGTGAGATTAGCATGCTGATGGCTGGGGAGGAGTGTACCTGTGTCCTGAATGAGGCTGGGTTTTCCCCATACAATGCTGGCTCCGCCCCCCTGGGGTGCGACTGATGACCCTAGCCCTGCCAGTGAATGAAAAGGGTGATTGAGCACATCAAGAGTGCTCACCAACCAGCTGCGACTGGTTTCTCCCCTCACCCTCTGCCAGAACAAAGGAATGTGGTGTATAAAAATGGGGCTGTGTCCCCACAGAAGTTGTTCTTTCCTGATCCTACTTGAGTGGGGCTGCTGCTGGTGCCAGGAGGAACCGCCACTTGGACTGCCTCCCTGCCTGGAAGGCCAGTGAGCTGGCCCCTGGCCCAGCCTTGCCCCCCCCTGCCTTCCTGCACTCCTGGAGGACTTTTGCTGTACTTGTGAGCCTCTAAGCGCCTGGAAGCGCTTTATTTGCTATTATAGCGCTTGGGAGCGCTGTATCTCTGTGCCGGTGCCCACCCGGCATTTGGCCACTTAGTTGCCACTCTCGAGGGATTCCCCAGCGTGGGGATCCCCCTTTTTGCACATTTGCGGCACGGGAGCCCACCCCGCTTATTTGCCGCTTGTTGCCGATTTTGAAGTCCCCTGGCAGGTGCCCACCCTTCCAGGGACATTGCCGCCCTAAGATCGAGTGCCCACCTCGATTTATGGTCCTTTTAAAAGAGCCGGTGCCCACCCGGCATTTGCTGCTTATCCCCCGCCTACGAGTGCCTGGAACGGGCCGCCGCGCTGCCCGCGACAACCCAGAAGTGGTTGGCCGCCCGGCCAATCAGAGAGCAGGCCGACCGGAAGTCCTGCCCCGCAGCCGGCGTCCCTCCCCCGGGGCTCCCGAGGACGAGGGACAACCCCAGAGCAGAGCGAGAAGGCCGCGACTGAAGGAGAGCTCCCGCCGAGGAGCGGGAGCTCTCCTCCTCCAGCTGCCGTCAGACCCGGTGAGTGGGGCCCTAGTGAGCGTGGGAAGGGAGGAGGGCGTCGGGGCACATTGCCGATGAACCTTCCAGAGGCAACCATAAAAAACTATACCATCTTAGATGAAAAACTTGTTGAGTTACAAAATGATATTAAGCAAAGGAAGGCAAGAAAAATTAAGCGCGATGAAAGAGATTATCGCTCAGGTCCCGTCTATACCTTCGCAAGGAAATTTGATTATTTGATGGTCAAACCCCCTACTGGGAAACAGAAGAGCGGCACCCCATCTGCCAGTGACAGTGATCCTGGTTCTAGTAACATCTCTAGTAGCGACAATGATGATATTCCTGATTCTGTAATCCTCCCATCAGTTGAGAATCATTTTTTAGAAGAAGTGCGCAGATTGCGCCGGGGGAACAGGGATTTAGAAAGGAATCGGGTGACAAATGTACAAAAACCAGGAGAGGTGGTAGAGGCGGTAGGAGGTCAAGGAGGAAGGGTAGGGATGCGATTGAGATCATGGAAACCATAACTGAAAGTGATACAAATGAAGTTGGAGATATTGAAATTGTGAATTTGTCTTCAATTGAATTATCTGATGACATGAGTAGCTTATTAAGTAAAGGGATGGGATTTTGTCCTATGACTATGGCTGATTGGTACTTGACTAAAACTGATTTGTTCAAATTTGTTAGGAGGCTTAAACTGAAAAAGTATTTTGCTAATGTGCCAGAGAAAAGTAAACATGAAAGAATAAAACCTTTGAGCAATATCACGATTCAAGAATTAAAAGAGACTCAATTATTACTGTCCCTCACTGAAAAAGAGGATGACCCAGTGACCTTATATAAACTATTAGATGATTTGGAGATTGAGAGATTCTTTAGTGAGGGAAGTGGGTTGAAGGAAAGATCTAAGTGGACACCTATAACTTCATCTGGCAGTACTATTGAAGCCTTCTACAAAGCAGTTAATCAAGATATTGACAGAATCATTGATGCCAAATGTTCTGAGAGAAGTAAAAGGTATAAAGATAATCTATTACCTGGAGAGAGGTTAGCACTTAAAGAACTTATGAGTAACTAAGATATTACGATACGAAAAGCAGATAAAGGTGGAAATGTAGTGATTCTTAATACTACTGATTATAATGATGAAGTTTACTCACAACTGAATAACACTAAGTATTATGAGAGGTTACACGGTAATCCTATGCTTTCTTTGACTAAGATTATTAATGATCAATTCAAAACTTGGTACGACTTGATGTTATTGGATCACGATGAATTTCTTTATTTACAGGTCATGACACCAAAGGCACCATGTATGTACATACTGCCTAAAATTCACAAGTCAAGGATCAAACCACCAGGTAGACCAATAATTTCAGGTATTGGGGGGCCGACAGAACGCCTATCCCAATATGTTGACACTTTCTTACAGATGTATGTGAAGAACTTACCATCGTTCATTGTGGACTCTAAACATGTGCTGAATTTAATGAATGATTTAGCATGGGATGACAGGATGATACTGGTTACATTAGATGTGGTATCACTTTATACCAACATCGATCATGAACTAGGAATTAGTGCTATTGACTTTTTTCTTAGTAACAGATCGGCAGAATTTTCTGACCATAATCAGATGATTCTAATGATGACAAGAATGGTACTTCAAAACAATGTGTTTCTTTTCGATGGCAAATGGTCCAGACAACGTCTTGGAACCGCGATGGGTTCCAGATTGGCTCCGTCTTTTGCGAACCTCTTTATGGGGTGGTTCCAGGTGGAGAAAATCTGGGGCCCATCAGGCAAAAAATGGATACAGTATATATACTATTGGGGGCGATATATAGACGATTGCCTTTTAATTTGGATTGGTTCAGTAGATGACCTTAAAAGTTTTTTTGATTACTTGAATGACAATAGACTGAACCTTGGATTTACTACTCACTATGATACAAACAGTATCACGTTTCTGGACATTGAATTGTACATTGATGATGGCAAGATTTGTAGTAGAATGTATCGTAAACCGACCAGCTGTAATGCTGTTCTGCATGCCCGAAGCTGTCACCCTGTGAGTCAAATAAATGTGATCCCTTATGGCGAGATGGTGAGGGCAAGACGTAACTGCTCAACTGATAAAGACTTTGAATTCAACCTTACAGATTTATCACACAGATTTCTAAAACGTGGCTATCAGAGCAAAGTGGTTGATAAGGCTATGGTACGGGCTAAGAAACTCAAGAGGTCTAAAACCCTAGACAAAAAACTATGTGAGAACAGGGATATGAGGATCCGTTTGTTTACTAATTTTAGTACTGATAGTGCTAAATTTTATAGTATACTTAATAGACATTGGCATCTTTTGAGTATGGATAAGGACTTAGTGTCCTATATTGGAAACAGACCAGGACTGACTTTTAGAAAGGGACGTACCCTTTCTAACTTTATTAGTCCAAGTCACCCGGTGAAGAAAATAGAGCCTGATTGGCTCACTGAAAGATCGATAGGTTTTTACAAATGTGGAAAATGCAGTTCTTGCAGATGGGCCAAAAGTAAAGTAATAACTTTCAACTACAACAATACTGGTGAACATTCTATAAATATGTTTATTAACTGCGACACCACCTTTGTGGTTTATGTTATAGCGTGTTCTTGTAAACAGATTTATGTAGGTAGCACTATCAGGAAACTTAAAGAGAGAATGATGGAGCACTTTAGAGCTTTAAAGACAGGTGATACCCGTTATCCTATTGCTTCCCACATTGTTAGAAACTATCATGAAAAAGAGAAACATGTTTTTAACTATCATGGGATTGATCACATTAAACGTGATCCCAGAGGTGGGAACAGACAGTTACAACTACGACGCAGAGAGGTGTTGTGGTTGATGAAACTCAAAGCAGTAGAACTTGGTTTAAATATTGACCACGAATTTGAGTTTTACTTAGGGAATGATTAAACTGTAAATGTATAACATTGTATAAGCATTTGTTCTTATGTAATCATTATATAACTGGATGTCCGTATAAATTACTTACTGTAAGGTTGGACCTGAATTTTGGATTATACTGTCACCTATACCTTTCCCTTTGTCCTTTTGTCTATCCTTCCCTTTCTTGGTTATGTTGGTTTGATTTAACCGTACTATTTGTACTGACTATATAGCTTACTCTGACCCCGACGCAAACAAATATCTTCTAAATGTTAGAGGCAATTGAGATACTGCATGGGTGTACTCACCTACTGCAGATTATACATTACTCTTAGCCATTTCAATATGGCGCGCATTATGATGTACTATTTCCTAAAGACCGATGCACGCTATGTTTTTAAACATTCTCCTCTTCAGTGTCGGCGCTATTAGTGGGTGTACTCACCTTTTATTGACAGCAGATACACTATTCTACTGTTCCAGTACTTTCTTTATTTA
This sequence comes from Lissotriton helveticus, assembly GCF_964261635.1. Lineage (NCBI taxonomy): Eukaryota > Metazoa > Chordata > Amphibia > Caudata > Salamandridae > Lissotriton > Lissotriton helveticus. The sequence continues at coordinate 1,201,574,359 of NC_136071.1, read as the reverse complement.
ATTATACCATTACTATTAATGCTACGATTTCTGATGGTTATACACTAACCAACTTACTTATTATAACCTAGAGTTTTTTACTTTCTCATCGCATTTCTTAATTTTAAATATGGTACCAATAATATCAGTATAGTGAGTGATGGTTAACTACTAGCCACATTAAAATGGCGCGCATATATCTTTACTATTATCAAATACTTGAGCGCGCTTGTACTGTCAATAATTATTTGTGTTACGTTGTTATTATTACGAAATCGTACTCGGTTTTTGTAATTGAGAGTTTACTGTTACTTACTCATACTTTATTTTATTTATTTGAATTCAGGTATTAACGCTATATATCAGCCACTCAAAGATGGCGCGTTTTGTTTTTTACTATAAATTGCTATTGAAAGATGGCGCCCGCGTAGCACGCGGAGCTTTTCTGACAAAATCCTAGCTGATATGCAGTGAGTTTCTCCGTATTGTGGAGTGCAGTTCACTAATACGTACGAATTATTTTATATGGCCGTACACTGAGCGGTGACTGTTTTCTTTTCTAGAATATGGATATGATGTTTGATTGATCGTTTTCGTGGATGAAGGGACATATCTTTACTTTTAGGTAAGACTATAATTAAGTATCGGTTTGTTGTGGAACTTCACGTTCTTTACTGATAATGTAGAGAATTGCGGTTTGTAGAAGTAGAAATTACATACAGACGTTACATGACATATATTTTATTCACAGAGTGGAACGATTACTTGCAGTGTGTTTCTTGTCGAAATAGATACAAAGATTTTGTACGTCCGTGCTACAAGACTCATGCTCTTGTGTGTTGGTGAGTTACGTTACTCTTTCCTGATTTACTAGTCTTTCAATTTTGAAGAATTGTTTGTGATCGGGTTCTTTGTAATTTTAGAATAATACATAAAGAACAACACACTGAGGTTACAGAGAAGAATTTAAAATTTGAAGGGTATGTTACTCCAGTCATACTTTATTCTGGCATACTCATGGTATTCAAACTTTGGTACTGCCTACTTGGCCTTTTTTTGTTATACATTGGGTGCTTCTGGCCTTTTTTCTTGGTGACAGGTTTTTCTTATGTTTACCTTTTCTAGTCACAATACTCGGTGAACTTTGATTTCAATTTAACACTGTTTAGTATAGAATTGTGATTTGAACAATGGTTACTGTATTGTTTACAGCCCTGAAGAAGTCTGTTTGTCTGAGACTGACAAGACAAAACACGTGTTGGCTGTGTTCTGAAAAACACGTTGGATGATGGAATAAAGTAAAGAATTGAAAACCTTGGAAGAAACTGACTTTGATATTGTGGACTTCATTAGATATTTTGAGTGCTTGGTGGATACTTTGGACCTGTCTTAAAGTCACTGGATGGCTTTATATTTAGAGTAGTGGTAACCTACTCTTCTCCACTTAGAGCACCAACTGGACATTGTTGATTATACTTACATACTTATACACGCTGTGCGCTCCTGTCTATCTGTTACCAATTTTTGTTGTTGGACTCTGTAGTAAGCTTTCATGCTCAGTGCCAAGCGCCCCAAGGGTGAGCACGGGTTATACAGCCAGTGTAATTTTCTGACAATGACAGGAGTGGTAGCTTCTGCCTGGCTGGGGGCATCCCTTCAACCAACCAGACACTGCCGGTACAGACAGTCTTCCATTTAATCATTGCATTTTCGAAGAAAAGTTTGTAGTGTAGTTTGTAGCGACGGAAGCCCTTAAGGCTTTACATTGGCTACCCATTATTAAAAGAATTCTATTCAAAATCCTGCTCATCACCTTTAGGGCAATTCACAAACTAGGACCGTTGTATTTGCGGAAAAATTTCATCAGATACCATCCAACTCGAATTCTCCGATCGACCAACGCTAATCTTCTGGCAGCTCAACCATTCAGGCTTAAGACCCGTGGGGGCAAGTCCCTTGCGGTGCTAGGCACAAACGCCTGGTACACACTCCCCCCCCACATAAGAGCCTTGGATAGAGAAATTGAATTCAGGAAACAACTCAAAACCTGGATATTTACTCTACCTGACACCACTGCAAGATTCCTAGTGTAAGAATTCTATTCTGATCAGCCATACAAGTGGGCGCCAAGATGCTCCTTGGAGCGATAGTTGCGCGGTATAAATAACCCCTTACATTACATTACATTACATAGTTGCCAAGGCAGAGATTCATTCCTGAACACATTATAGTCAGCTGGAGTGCTGCCTGTGAGAAGATCAGCCTTGGTGAAGGCGTTTACCTCCAGGCATGGTTATCTTTAGTCACAATTTATGTCTCCATCAACTTCAGCAAACACGTTTACAGCCCTTTCTTTGCAGAAGGTCTTCAAAAGAATAATATTCACTTTTCCCTTGAAGAGACCGCATTTTCCTATCACCTGATCAGGATGCAGCCCTCCACAACAGTCACATGCTCCAACTACACGCCTCTGTACCCACCCTGCAGTGAAATGAGTCTGTATTTATTTCTGCACACATGAGGCTGTCCTCTACACGTCGGAAATGAGACCCACTGCTGACTCTGTGGGTTGGGAGAGGCCTCTCCTCTCTCACTGCTGTACACAGTGTAACACTGGGCTCTGTGGGTGGTGAGAGGCCTCTCCTCCCTCACTGCTGTACACAGTGTAACACTGGGCTCTGTGGGTGGAGAGAGGCCTCTGCTCCCTCACTGCTGTACACAGTGTAACACTGGGCTCTGTGGGTGGAGAGAGGCCTCTCCTCTCTCACTGCTCCACAGTGTAACACTGGGCTCTGTGGGTGGGTAGAGGCCTCTCCTCTCTCACTGCTGTACATGGTGTAACACTGGGCTCTGTGGGTATGGATAGACCTCTCCTCCCTCACTGCTGTACACAGTGTAAAACTGGGCTCTGTGGGTGGCGAGAAACCTTGCCTCTCTCACTGCTGTATACAGTGTAACACTGGGCTCTGTGGGGGTGAGAGGCCTCTCCTCTCTCACTGCTGTAGACAGTGTAACACTGGGATCTGTGGGGGCAAGAGGCCTCTCCTCCCTCACTGCTGTACACAGTGTAAAACTGGGCTCTGTGGGTGGGGAGAGGCCTCTCCTCTCTCACTGCTGTACACAGTGTAACACTGGGCTCTGTGGGTGGAGAGAGGCCTCTCCTCCCTCACTGCTGTACACAGTGTAACACTGGGCTCTGTGGGTGGAGAGAGACCTCTCCACTCTCACTGCTGTACACAGTGTAACACTGGGGCCTGTGGGTGGTGAGAGGCCTCTCCTCTCTCACTGCTGTACACAGTGTAACACTGGGTTCTGTGGGTGGGGAGAGGCCTCTCCTCTCTCACTGTTGTACACAGTGTAACACTGGGCTCTGTCGGTGGAAAGAGGCCTCTCCTCTCTCACTGCTGTACACAGTGTAACACTGGGCTCTGTGGGTGGGGAGAGGCCTCTCCTCCATCACTGCTGTACACTGTGTAACACTGGGCTCTGTGGGTGGTGAAAGACCTCTCCTCCTTCACTGCTGTACACAGTGTAACACTGGGCTCTGTGGGTGGAAAGAGGCCTCTCCTCTCTCACTGCTGTACACAGTGTAACACTGGGCTCTGTGGGTGGTGAGAGACCTCTCCTCTCTCACTGCTGTACACAGTGTAACACTGGGCTCTGTGGGTGGAGAGAGGCCTCTCCTCCCTCACTTCTGTACACAGTGTAACACTGGGCTCTGTGGGTGGAGAGAGGCCTCTCCACTCTCACTGCTGTACACAGTGTAACACTGGGGCCTGTGTGTGGTGAGAGGCCTCTCCTCTCTCACTGCTGTACACAGTGTAACACTGGGGCCTGTGGGTGGTGAGAGGCCTCTCTCTCACTGCTGTACACGGTGTAACACTGGGATCTGTGGGTGGGATGAGACCTCTCCTTTCTCACTGCTGTACACAGTGTAACACTGGGTTCTGTGGGTGGGGAGAGGCCTCTCCTCTCTCACTGTTGTACACAGTGTAACACTGGGCTCTGTGGGTGGGGAGAGGCCTCTCCTCCCTCACTGCTGTACACTGTGTAACACTGGGCTCTGTGGGTGGTGAAAGGCCTCTCCTCCTTCACTGCTGTACACAGTGTAACACTGGGCTCTGTGGGTGGAAAGAGGCCTCTCCTCTCTCACTGCTGGACACAGTGTAACACTGGGCTCTGTGGGTGGTGAGAGACCTCTCCTCTCTCACTGCTGTACACAGTGTAACACTGGGCTCTGTGGGTGGGGAGAGGCCTCTCCTCCCTCACTTCTGTACACAGTGTAACACTGGGCTCTGTGGGTGGAGAGAGGCCTCTGCTCCCTCACTGCTGTACACAGTGTAACACTGGGCTCTGTGGATGGAAAGATGCCTCTCCTCTCTCACTGCTGTACACAGTGTAACACTGGGCTCTGTGGGGGGAGAGAGGCCTCTCCTCGCTCACCGCTGTACACAGTGTAACACTGGGCTCTGTGCGTGGGGAGAGGCCTCTCCTCCCTCACCGCTGTACACAGTGTAACACTGGGCTCTGTGGGTGGGGAGAGGCCTCTCCTCTCTCACAGCTGTACAAGGTGTAACACTGGGATCTGTGGGTGGAAAGAGTCCTATCCTCTCTCACTGCTGTACACAGTGTAACACTGGGATCTGTGGGTGGTGAGAGACCTCTCCTCTCTCACTGCTGTACACAGCGTAACACTGGGCTCTGTGGGTGGTGAGAGGCCTCTCCTCCCTCACTTCTGTACACAGTGTAACACTGGGGCCTGTGGGTGGTGAGAGGCCTCTCTCTCACTGCTGTACACGGTGTAACACTGGGATCTGTGGTTGGGAAGAGACCTCTCCTCTCTCACTGCTGTACACAGTGTAACACTGGGTTCTGTGGGTGGGGGGAGGCCTCTCCTCTCTCACTGTTGTACACAGTGTAACACTGGGCTGTGTGGGTGGAAAGACGCCTCTCCTCTCTCACTGCTGTACACAGTGTAACACTGGGCTCTGTGGGTGGGGAGAGGCCTCTCCTCCCTCACTGCTGTACACTGTGTAACACTGGGCTCTGTGGGTGGTGAAAGGCCTCTCCTCCTTCACTGCTGTACACAGTGTAACACTGGGCTCTGTGGGTGGAAAGAGGCCTCTCCTCTCTCACTGCTGTACACAGTGTAACACTGGGCTCTGTGGGTGGTGAGAGACCTCTCCTCTCTCACTGCTGTACACAGTGTAACACTGGGCTCTGTGGGTGGGGAGAGGCCTCTCCTCCCTCACTTCTGTACACAGTGTAACACTGGGCTCTGTGGGTGGAGAGAGGCCTATGCTCCCTCACTGCTGTACACAGTGTAACACTGGGCTCTGTGGGTGGAGAGAGGCCTCTCCACTCTCACTGCTGTACACAGTGTGTTGGAAAGGGGATCCCTGGCTAGCCAGGGCTTTCGCCAAAGTCAGTCAGAGACCACCACTCCCAAGTCAGGGCAAGGGAGTTACACGCCAAGATAACCCCTGCTCACCCTCTAGGGAACGTGGCGCGAGCAGCAAGGCTAAACTTGGAGGCGATGTAAGTTAAGTATTTGCGCCCGCACCCCAGCAACAACACCCAGGACCCACCACAAAGGAAACTCCACACAAGGTTATATAAAAAATAGCCTTTGTATTACACCAAAACACATTAGATAAAACACACACTTTACAATGTGCCAGAGGCACGGGCAGAATTTACAGGGGATATGTACAAGACAGGGCCACCTGGACCACTGTCAGGAATCAGAAGTAGCACTTTCAGAAATAGCACTTAGAATGTAAAATTACTTTAGCACAAAATATAAAAGTATAGCACACAACCAGTAACTACTGGTAACCAGGACCTCACTAGCACCACCTGTACTAGGGAGAAAACAACCACCTAAGTATTACAGTACCTGTAGGGGTGTAAGAACATAACACATGATGCAATGCATAACATTCATTCAGAGGTGTAAGGAGGAAAACACATTATGCATCAACAATACATTCAGAGGTGTAAAAACAAGGCACATGACGCATAAAAATACATTCAGAGGTGCAGAAAATGAACAATTGCGCCAAACTCACAGAAGTCACCACCTGTGACTGTCCATAGGCCAACTGGCCTCTCTAGGGCTAGGACGCCCTGTGTCCCAAGTCAGGGTCCCAAACGTGGCAGCTGCCCACGAAGTGCTGGGCAGCTGGCGATGAGGATGGGGCCAACGCTGGAGCCTCGCAGGCTCTGGCCAAAAGAATTACCCCTAGAGCCTCTCTGGGCTCTTAATAAACAATTTAGCACTTCGAGCCTCTCAGGGCTCTAAATACAACTGTGGCGCCTTTCTGTGGGAGTCACCCCCTCTGGGGGACTCGAGAACACTGGCCCGTCGTTGGAGTCCTCCTCCTGGGGACTCGAAGTGAAAATGGGGCGCCTAGAGCCTCTCAGGGCTCGTGAAATAATTGCCCCCTTGAGCCTTGGGGCTCGCAAACAGAAAATGCCCCTGAGCCTCGCAGGCTCTGAACACCGGAGGGGGGGGGCGCGGGCACCGACAATGTGCCCCGACAAGGTAGAGCCTCTCCGGCTCTAAATAAATGCCCCCTGAGCCTCCCCCTGCCCGTGCACACTCACCGGGCTCTCACGTGGAGGCTCCTCCGGATTTTCAGCTGCTAGGGCGGGTTGTCTTTGCTGGTTGCGGGGCTCTCCCTTCACTCAGGGAGCCTCGTAGCAGACGCCGGCGGCAGGATTCTTCCTCCCCGGCTGCTGCAGGAGTCCGGGGCTCTCTCCTCACTTGGGAGCCCCGGGCAGGAAAGGCAGGCTGCTTCCGGCTGTCCCGCCGTCCCGCCCACGGGTTGCCTGGCTTCCGGCCGGGCAGCCAATTGCAGCGCGGCCCCTCGCAGGAAGGCGGGCACTTCCGGGTCGCACTTGGCAGCGGCCCGGCAACGTTTTAAAAACACTCCGGGCTGCGGCCGTGAACCCTCTAATTTAAATATAAGGCGAGGTGGGCTCTCGCTATGGAGGCAATGTCCCTGGCAGGGCAGGCACCTGCCAGAGGACTCGAAAATCGGCAAAAGCGGCGTGGGCAGCCGTGGAAGGACAATGACAGCGCTCGCAGCGCTTAGCCGATAAATAAAGCGCTTCTAAGCGCTAGGGCCGCAAATAAAGCGCTTCCAACACTTCAGGGGTAAAAGAAAGCGCTCTCAAGCGCTAAGGGCCACAAGGAAGCGCTTCCAAGCGCTAGAGGCAAAGTCCAGGCCCCAAAGTCCTTGTAGGCAGGCAGGGGGGGCAAGGCTGGGCCCAGAGCCAGCACACTGGGTCTCCAGGCAGGGCGACACTCCAAGTGGCGGTCCTCTGGCCCAGCAGCAGCAGCAGCAGCCCCCTCAAGTAGGATCAGGAAAGAACAACATCTGTGGGGACACAGCCCCATTTTTATACACCATTTCCCTTTGTCTGAAGGTGCAGGGTGGGGGCGGAACCAGTCGCAGCTGGTTCTTGAGTACTCTGTTTACCTCAACCACCCTCTCTATTCACTGGCAGGGCTTGGGTCATTAGACACACCACAGGGGGGCGGAGCCAGCATTGTGTGGGGAAAACCCAGCCCATCCAGGACACAGGTACACTCCTCCCACACATCACTCCTGCTAATCTCCCACTCACCACCGGGCAGACCCATCCAGACTTCCTGGAGCCTGGCATGCCAGCCAGCTCCAGCCAATCACACTCCAGCACCCTCACTGCACACGTACAGCCATGTCTAGGAATGACACTTCCCCACTAGACACATACAAGTCGCACATGCCGTTGTGCAGCATTCATCCCACGAGTTCACACATACCAGACTCAAGCCTGTACACCCCACGCATCAGGAACTACCAGGGACACATACATTCCCCATGCATTCCTACTCAGAGTGCGCAGAATCCCAAAAATCACCATTGCCAGGTCACCATTTAAAGCAAAAAGTCTAGGGGTGAACCTGCCCTAAGGGCCAAAGTCCAACACAGTGTAACACTGGTGCCTGTGGGTGGGAAGAGACCTCTCCTCTCTCACTGCTGTACACAGTGTAACACTGAGCTCTGTGGGTGGAGAGAGGCCTCTCCTCTCTCACTGCTGTACACTGTGTAACACTGGTCTCTGTGGGTGGAGAGAGGCCTCTCCTTCCTCACTGCTGTACACAGTGTAACACTGGGCTCTGTGGGTAAGGAGAGGCCTCTCCTCCCTCACTGCTGTACACAGTGTAACACTGGGCTCTGTGGGTGGGGAGAGGCCTCTCCTCCCTCACTGCTGTACACTGTGTAACACTGGGCTCTGTGGGTGGGGAGAGACCTCTCCTCTCTCACTGTTGTACACAGTGTAACACTGGGCTCTGTGGGTGGAAAGAGGCCTCTCCTCTCTCACTGCTGTACACAGTGTACCACTGGGCTCTGTGGGTGGGGAGAGGCCTCTCCTCCTTCACTGCTGTACACAGTGTAACACTGGGCTCTGTGGGTGGAAAGAGGCCTCTCCTCTCTCACTGCTGTACACAGTGTAACACTGGGCTCTGTGGGTGGTGAGAGACCTCTCCTCTCTCACTGCTGTACACAGTGTAACACTGGGCTCTGTGGGTGGGGAGAGGCCTCTCCCCCCTCACTTCTGTACACAGTGTAACACTGGGCTCTGTGGGTGGAGAGAGGCCTCTGCTCCCTCACTGCTGTACACAGTGTAACACTGGGCTCTGTGGGTGGTGAGAGACCTCTCCTCTCTCACTGCTGTACACTGTGTAACACTGGGTGCTGTGGGTGGGGAGAGGCCTCTCCTCTCTCACTGCTGTACACTGTGTAACACTGGGCTCTGTGGGTGGGGAGAGGCATCTCCTCTCTCACTGCTGTACACAGTGTAACACAGGGCTCTGTGGATGGAAAGATGCCTCTCCTCTCTCACTGCTGTACACAGTGTAACACTGGGCTCTGTGGGGGGAGAGAGGCCTCTCCTCCCTCACCGCTGTACACAGTGTAACACTGGGCTCTGTGGGTGGGGAGAGGCCTCTCCTCCCTCACCGCTGTACACAGTGTAACACTGGGCTCTGTGGGTGGGGAGAGGCCTCTCCTCTCTCACAGCTGTACAAGGTGTAACACTGGGATCTGTGGGTGGAAAGAGGCCTCTCCTCTCTCACTGCTGTACACAGTGTAACACTGAGATCTTTGGGTGGTGAGAGACCTCTCCTCTCTCACTGCTGTACACAGTGTAACACTGGGCTCCGTGGGTGGTGAGAGGCCTCTCCTCCCTCACTTCTGTACACAGTGTAACACTGGGCTCTGTGGGTGGAGAGAGGCCTCTGCTCCCTCACTGCTGTACACAGTGTAATACTGGGCTCTGTGGATGGAAAGATACCTCTCCTCTCTCACTGCTGTACACAGTGTAACACTGGGCTATGTGGGGGGAGAGAGGCCTCTCCTTCCTCACCGCTATACACAGTGTAACACTGGGCTCTGTGGGTGGGGAGAGGCCTCTCCTTCCTCACCGCTGTACACAGTGTAACACTGGGCTCTGTGGGTGGGGAGAGGCCTCTCCTCTCTCACTGCTGTACACGGTGTAACACTGGGATCTGTGGGTGGAAAGAGGCCTCTCCTCTCTCACTGCTGTACACAGTGTAACACTGGGATCCGTGGGTGGTGAGAGACCTCTCCTCTCTCACTGCTGTACACAGTGTACCACTGGGCTCTGTGGGTGGCGAGAGGCCTCTCCTCTCTCACTGCTGTACACAGTGTAACACTGGGCTCTGTGGGTGGGGAGAGGCCTCTCCTCTCTCACTGCTGTATGCACTGTAACACTGGGCTCTGTGGGTGGGGAGAGGCCTCTCCTCCGTCACCGCTGTACACAGTGTAACACTGGGCTCTGTGGGTGTGGAGAGGCCTCTCCTCTCTCACTGCTGTACACGGTGTAACACTGGGAACTGTGGGTGGAAAGAGGCCTCTCCTCTCTCACTGCTGTACACAGTGTAACACTGGGCTCTGTGGGTGGAGAGAGGCCTCTCCTCTCTCACAGCTGGACACAGTGTAACACTGGGATCTGTGGGTGGTGAGAGACCCCTTGTTAGAAATGGGATTTCTGGTTGGCTAAGGCTTGCGCCAAAGCCAGGCAGAAACCACCATTCCTAAGGTAGGGTAAGGAAGTCACCCGCCAAGACAACCCCTGCTCACCCTCTTGGTAGCTTGGCACAAGCAGTCAGGCTTATCTCGGAGGTGATGTGTAAAGCATTTGCGCACGCACCCACCAGCAACAACATCCAAGGCCCCCCACAAAAGGAACTCCACACCAGGTATATGTAAAAATAGCCTTTGTATTTAAAAACACATTAGATAGGAACACATACTTTACAATGTGCTAGGGGCACGGGCAGAATTTACAGGGGGGGATTATGTACAGGACAGGGCCACAGGGACCACTGTCAGGAATAAGCACTTTGTAAGGAAATAGCACTTTTAGAACATAGAACTTAGGAGTTTCACACATGATGCGTAGAACATTCAGCGGTCTAAGGAACAAGGCACATGATGCATAAACTACACATTCAGAGGTGCAGCGCAAGAGAACACATGATGTATAAACTACACATTCAGAGGTGTAAGGAACAAGGCACATGATGCATCAACAACACATTCAGAGGTGCAGCAAAGAGCACTTTGCAGAAATCACATTAACATGAACTTACATCAAAGTCCAGGGTCCAGGTTGCCCCACTTCGCCAGGACCTAAACGTAGCAGCTGCCCACAAAGTGCTGGGCAGCTGTAGATGATGATGAGGGGCATCGTGGGAGCCTCGCAGGCACTGAGGAATAAATATGCCAAGGGAGAGCCTCTCTGGACTCTTAAAACAGAACTGGCACTCGAGCCTCTCTGGGCTCGTAAAACAAGAATGCCCCCTGAGCCTCTTGGGCTCTCAAAGAACTGCAGCCAACGTTGGAGCCTCCCAGGGCTCGAGAATAGGGTGGGGGCCTTCGCTGGAGTCCCCCCTCTGGGGACTCGATATGGCTAAATGGGCAACGAGCCTCTCGTGGGCTCGGTATCAATGTGGGGCCCAGGGGAGCCTCTCGGGCTCGGAGCAAACTGGCGCTAGGCGAAGTCCCTCTCGGGGGACTCGGTATCACTTGAGGCCTCACGGGCCTCTCAACACAACAAGGCTCGCGCTGGAGGGGAGGGGCGGGCACCGGCAATGTGCCCCGACCCCCCTCCTCCCCTGCCATGCACTCACCGGGTCTCCAGACGCGCCGGTGTGTGCCTCGCCTTTCACCCGGTCCCCCATCTCAGGACCGGGACTCGACGTGGAGCCTTCGTGGCTCCTTGACAAATTAGTATCCGGGGCTCCCTCCTGGTCACGGGAGCCCCGCAACGCTCGCACCACTGCCTGCTTCCGTCTCGCTCCCCGGCGGGGGCAGGACGGGGGAATCTCCTCTGGCCGGCAGCCAATCACGGCCCGGGGAATGACGTCTTTAGGGAATCCCGGGCCGCCAGCCAATCCCAGCGCGGCCCGGGGAGAAAATCGCAAGGGGTCCCGGGCCAGCGGTGGTGAATTCGGGGGCATGACGAGGGGTGGGCTCCCTCGAGAAATTAAATAATAAGAAGTCAAGCGAGGTAGGCACTCGCTGGGGCCCTGGGACCCTTCACAGAACGGGGCAAATGCCGGGTGGGCACCGGCTTGGATAAACAGCGCTCCCAAGCACTGTGGGCATGAAAACAGCGCTCCCAGCGCTATAAGTGGAAAATAGAGCGCTCCCAGCGCTCCAAACAGGATAAATCGCTCCCCAGCACTAGGAAAGAAATACAGCGCTCCCAGGCGCTAGGAAGGCACAGAAAGCAACAAAGTCCTTCAGTAATCCAGCATCTCAGCAGTCCAGGGGCTGGGCAGGGCTCAGGGATGCAAGCCTTCCCCTGAGCCCAAGCAGCAGCACGCCCCTGGCAAGATTCAAGTTGGGAAGAAGAACATTTGACAAGAGGTCACAGCCTCCTTTTATACAGAGCAATCCTTTGTCTAAAGGTGCAGGGTGGGGGAAGAACCAGTCGCAGCTGGTCTGGGAGTACTGTTGATGGGCTCAACCACCCTCTCTATTCACTGGCAGGGCTAGGGTCATTAGACGAACTACAGGGGGGCGGAGCCAGCATTGTCGGGGGAAAACCCAGCCTCATTCAGGACACAGGTACACTCCTCCCCAGCCATCAGCATGCTAATCTCACACTCACCACCGGGCAGACCCATCCAGACTTCCTGGAGCCTGGCATGCCATGCCAGCCAGCTACAGCCAATCACGCTCCAGCACCCTCACTGCATACACACATCAAGGTCTAGAAGTGGTACTTCCCTACTAGACACATACAAGCCGCACATACTATTGCGCAGCATTCATTCTCACGAGTTCACACATACCAAACTCGAGCCTGCACTCCCCACACATCAGGAACTACCAGGGACACACACATTCCCCATGCATTCCTATGGGAGGGCAGGCCTATCTCACTCCCCGCACTCAGAGTGCGCACGCACTTTCCACTGGGACACAGTGAAAGTGCGCAGAAACCAAGACATCACTATTAATTATTTAATACCACCAGGCAAAAGTTCAGGGGTTAATAGACCTGGCACCTTGGCGTGAGTTTCCCTTCCACTTTTTGCTGTTGTGCCTCAGATGTTTTTGCTGGTGTCCGCTGCTCAGGGCACTGCGCCACGGCCAACCCGTGCCGCAGTGCAAGTGCTCCCTACTGTAAAGTGTACATGTGATTGATGTCCATGATTGGTTCACTGGATTTACTGTTAGTCCCCAGTAAAGTGCACCAGGAGTGCCAGGGCTTGTAAATACCAACACTGCTAGTGGGCCTGCAGCGCTGGTTGCGCCACCCACAGAAGCAGCCTTTTAAAATGTGTCTAGGGTCTGCCATTGCAGAACCTGCATGCAGTCTGGTACTGTCATGCTGGCTGGGCAAGTGCACACACATGCCAGCCTCTAAACCTTCCCTTAACTTCATATTAGTCACCCCTATGGTAGGCCTGAGGGCAGGATGCATTGTAAGTGTAAGGTAGGACATGCTCTGATGTGTGTGGCATGTCCTAATAGTGAATTACTGCCAAATTCGTTTTTCACTATTGTAAGGCTACCTGTTCCCTTTAGGCCAGATGGGCTGCTGGAATTATTACACTCTATAATCCCAGCAGGCTCAGGGAACATGGCAGAAATTAATGTTTAGTATGCCTGAACTCAGAATAATAAAATACTTCTTTTAGTAAAGTTTATTTTAATATCCTGTGTTTGAAAATGCTACTTTTAGAAAGCTAGCATTTGCTTGCCTAACTATCTCAGCCCGCCTCTGCTTGGATGTGTATCTGACTGTCTGGCTTGTGTGAGTGACAGGGCTGGGGATGACAGGTGGTGAATGGGAGGATTACACCTTAATGGGAGGTGGGAGTTTCCCTGGACTATGCATCAGGCTGTGCTCTGCCACCACAATGCTGGCTCCGCCCCCCTGGGGAGCGACTGATGACTTAGCCTGCACCTGGCCCAGGAAGGGCGAAGCCTGTCAACAAAGTACTCCTGGCTGCCCCTGTCCACACAATGCTGGCTCCGACACCCTGGGGAGCGTCTGATGTGCCTGCCCTCACACTGAAAGCAGAAGCCAGGAATACCCCCAACAAGTGCTCAGAGGCTGAGAGCAGTTATGCAGAGGCCCCCCTGGCCTGTGAGAACAAAAGAAACTGTGTATAAAAGTAGGAGCCCTGCTCCTTGTAAATCAGAATCCTGTTTTACCACAATGGACCTCTACCCGACTAGAAGGAGAAGAGACGCTGGAAGGACTGGCCTGCTGCTTGCCTTGCTGAGAAAGGAGAGGAGAAGACTTGCTGAAGAAAGACTTTGCTGCTTTGTGCTCTAAACATTCTCCAAGGGCTTGATTGAGCTTGCCCCCTGATCTGGACCCCAGGACTAGTGGGTCCTTGGTGCTTTTGCTCGTCCTGACATTCGAGCCGTGTGTGCATCCCGCTGGAACCAGACTGCGCCCCTCATCGCCCCTCCTAGGGCTGTGGCACTCGGGAGCTTGCCTGCCTTTGTCCTGTGAGAGCCTAGCTCCGACCGGAGTCGCTCTCTGCCCCCAGGCTTGGCTTCCTGCTCCTCTGCCCCTTGCCTGCTACTGGAGGGCGCTGAGACGCTCTCCCCCCTCCTGCCGGAATTCCCTCTGCGGATTGTGATCCACGCCGGGTCAACAGCTGCACAGTCCGTGCCCTGTGACCCCGCTTTGCAATTCCCGAGGTTCGTCAGGCCGCGCCGCCCCCGCTGAGGAGACCCCCGCACCGCCGTGCCAAGGGTCGCAGGCCGTGCCTTCCTGACTGCACACGCCCGCTGGCTTCAAGATCCAAGAGTGCCCCCACGTCTGAGTCGCACAAGCCTGTGCCGACTCCCACGCAAGTGACAGAAGTGTTCGTCGAATTCATCACCGGGCTCGGGGCCCGCAACTCCTTCTTTCTCCGTCAACCAGCTGCTGACTGATTGAAAGCCGAGAAGTCTCCGTGTGCCCGGAGCCCCCACGGGTGAGTGAGAGCTGTGCGCTCCGTCTGCACTCCCCGTCAGGGACTCCGAGCTTCCTCCTGCCTTCCGCGCTGTCCCCTGAGTCCTCCCGCACCGCTGGGCCGGCCCGCGATTGACTCTGTCCTCGAGCCGAGAGGAAGAGCCGGGCCAGGCACAGGCGTGCTCACGCCCGATGCGTGACCCGCGGTAGGGGTATCGTCAATTTCACTGAGGAGAGCCGGGGAGGCGCTGCAAGGCACGCCGAAGGCCCGAGGTGGGTCTAACTTCGTGGAATTCAAGGAGAGACTTCCATTAAGGGTGAAAGGACACTGAGAGAACACTGAGAGAACACTGAGAGAAACATTGAAGTTAAGAAATCCATAACTGTTGGAAATGGGATCCCCGGCTGGCCAGGGCTTTCGCCAAAGTCAGTCAGAGACCACCACTCCCAAGTCAGGGCAAGGGAGTTACACGCCAAGATAACCCCTACTCACCCTCTAGGTAACGTGGCGCGAGCAGCAAGGCTAAACTTGGAGGCGATGTAAGTTAAGTATTTGCGCACGCACCCCAGCAACAACAACCAAAGGCCCACCACAAAGGAAACTCCATACAAGGTTATATAAAAATAGCCTTTGTATTACACCAAAACACATTAGATAAAACACACACTTTACAATGTGCCAGAGGCACGGGCAGAATTTACAAGGGGATATTTACAAGACAGGGCCACCTGGACCACTGTCAGGAATCAGAAGTAGCACTTTCAGAAATAGCACTTAGTACATAGAATATAGCACAAAATAGCACACAACCAGTAACTACTGGTAACAGGATCTCACTAGCACCACCTGTACTAGGGAGAAAACAACCACCTATGTATCACAATACCTGTAGGGGTGTAAGAACATACACATGATGCAATGCATGACATTCATTCAGAGGTGTAAAGGCACATGACGCATAAACAATACATTCAGAGGTGCATAGGAAGTACAATTGCGCCAAACTCACGTAAGTCACCACCTGTGACTGTCCCTAGGCCCTCTGGCCTTGTTGGGGCTAGGACGCCCTGTGTCCAAAGTGTCAGGGTCCTAAACGTGGCAGCTGCCCACGAAGTGCTGGGCAGCTGGGTGGCAATTGATGGGGCCAACGTGGGAGCCTCTCTAGGCTCTGCCCAACTGACTGTCTCCTGAGCCTCTCTGGGCTCGTGAAATAAATGGCCCCTGAGCCTCTCTGGCTCAAACACAACTGTGGCACCTTTTTGTGGTAGTCCCCCCTCTGGGGGACTCGAGGACAATGGCCCACGCTAGGTAGGAGCCCCGCTCGGGAGACTCGCTGGGCCTAAAATGCCCCCAGAGCCTCTCTCAGGGCTCTAAACACGACGGTGACACCTTTGAGCCTCGCTGGGCTCTAAACAAATAAAGGTGATGCCCCCCTGAGCCTCGTGGGCTCGACAGAAAAGCTCCCGCTCGTTGGAGCCCCCCCTCTGGGGGCTCGAGATCACTAGCAGGCCCCTGGAGCCTCTCAGGGCTCTCCCACAATGGCGGCACTCACGTTGGAGCCTTGACGGGCTCGAGATACACACAATGCCCCCAGGTAGGTTCCTGCAACCAGGATGGCACAGGGGGAGGGGCGGGCACCGGCAATGTGCCCCGACGCCCTCCTCCCTTCGTCTGTACCGACGGAGTCCCCCCAGGCCCGGCTCCACTTACCGGGCGACTTCTTCCTGGAGTGCTGGACTCTTCTCCCACACCGGGGAGCTCCACTCTGCTCCCGGTCGTGCTGCGGCGGCTCTTGGGCTCGGAAGGCAGGCGCCGCTCTCCCTCCTCACTCACCGGATCCCGGGGTCGGCTCCCGGCAGCTTCCGGCTTCCTCTGTCCTCTCGGCTGCGGTGGGCGGGACTTCCGGTCGGCCGCGCACCGATTGGCCGGCCGGACAACCACTTCCGGGTCGTCGCGGGCAGCGCGGCGGCCCGGCTCAGGCACTGCAGGCGGGGGATGAATTTACCGAGGGGTGGCCTCCCTCGAGGTAAATTATAATTCAGAAACAGCGGCAATGTCCCTGGCAGGGTGGGCACCTGCCAGGGGACTCTGAAATCAGCAAAAGCGGCGTGGGCAGCCGCGGAAGGGCAATGACAGCGCTCCCAGTGCTTAGCCGATAAGTAAAGCGCTTCTAAGCGCTATGGCCGCAAATAAAGCGCTTCCAACACTTCAGGGCTAAGAGAAAGCGCTCTCAAGCGCTAAGGGCCACAAGGAAGCGCTTCCAAGCGCTAGAGGCAAAGTTCAGGCCCCAAAGTCCTTGTAGGCAGGCAGGGTGGCAAGGCTGGGCCCAGAGCCAGCTCACTGGGTCTCCAGGCAGGGAGACAGTCCAAGTAGCGGTCCTCTGGCCCAGCGACAGCAGCAACAGCCCCCTCAGGATCCTGGAAAAGAACAACTTCAGTGGGGACACAGCCCCATTTTTATACAGTGCATTCCTTTGTCTGAGGCTGCAGAGTGGGGGCGGAACCAGTCGCAGCTGGTTCTTGAGTACTCTGTTTACCTCAACCACCCTCTCTATTCACTGGCAGGGCTTGGGTCATTAGACACACCACAGGGGGGCGGAGCCAGCATTGTGTGGGGAAAACCCAGCCTATCCAGGACACAGGTACACTCCTCCCACACATCACTCATGCTAATCTCCCACTCACCACCGGGCAGACCCATCCAGACTTCCTGGAGCCTGGCATGCCAGCCAGCTCCAGCCAATCACACCCCAGCACCCTCACTGCACACGTACAGCCATGTCTAGAAATGGCGCTTCCCTACTAGACACATACATGCTGCATACACCATCTCGCAGCATTCACTCTCACGAGTTCACACATACCAGACTCAAGCCTGTACACCCCACGCATCAGGAACTACCAGGGACACATACATTCCCCATGCATTCCTATGGGCGGGCAGGCCTAGCTCAGCACATGCACTCAGAGTGCGCACGCACTTTCCACTGGGACACAGTGAAAGTGCGCAGAATCCAAAAATCACCATCTCCAGGTCACCATTTCAAGCAAAAAGTCTAGGGGTGAACCTGCCCTAAGGGCCAAAGTCCAACATAACCCCCTTCCAGCCAAAACGCAGGGGAGACCAATCACCACCGTGATGGACTTCCCTGCTTGGGGCGATAGAACACGGACGCAGGCCCGCAACTGCAGGGACACCCTCCTGTTCTACGCCACGGTGAACCCATGGGATTCCTTCTAAACACACTGTCTGGACCAACTGGGCTACCCCACTGGTACTCCCAAGTTGTCCGCGGCCAGGACCAGGCCCTGGGCCACCCAGGTGCCACTGGTCCATGCCAATTCGCAGAGCGGGGGGTAGTAACCCCTGGCACATAGGAGCCATTTTCCACTCTTCCTGTCCGCAAGACAGGACTAGACTGCCACTGGTTCTCCAGCCTAAGGCCTACAACCTCAGGCGGACCAGGAGTCTCAGGGAAGGCTCTCCTCCCCTTACCTCTTCTTCTAGGGTTCCTCCTCCCTCTGCGAGGGGTACCCCTAGAACGCCATTCCAACCCAGGACTTATCCACTCAGGTTGCACCGGGGTCAGAGGTGGGCTCTCCCACCCTCTGCACCCCCTTCCAGAGGTCTGCCCTCTCCCACCTGGAGAAGTTCCTCTGGAAGAAGAACCGGTCAGGACACTGGTTACAGTCGTCCTACCCTTCAGGTCAGGCTGATCCTGAACCTGGCCTCCCAACCTCTGGTCTAGAACCTTCGGTGGTACAATTGCCTGGCACTCCAGGACTTCTGGGGATTCACACGCAATCCCCCTGAGGCTAACAAATGTCACATCTGTTGCGTGACTGTCTGTCTGGCGCAGATCTCCCGCCCTCTGTCCACCTGACAGTGCGTGACGATCCCCCAGACCAGAAGTGGTGTTACCATGGTCACTACACGGGAACCTAGCCCAACTGGGTAGTCCCTGACCCACTGGTCCTTCCACTGGGGAACTCCCCCAATCACTCCTCACTCTGGACTCCTGTACCCTCCCTACCGGAGCGGTACTGCCAGACTCTAGAACCATAGGAGCTCTGGTTACAGACGCTCCAGGTCCTCTACTCACTAGGAGATCTTCCTCAAGTGGACTAACAGGACAGCCTAGGTCCCCAACCTGGTGTTCCCTACAGAAACCATCCAAGTCCTGAGGCAGGGCTTCGGGCGTCTGGGGAACCTTGGTCTCCCCCTCACTCCTGCTCCACTGAGCCAGGCAGTGAGCCCCTACACCCTCCTCGCTATCCTGGGACCTAGCTGGGCTACACTGAGCCTCTTCCACCACGCTGGGCTGGAAGATACCTGAACCACTTCTTTTGGACTCACTCCCTAATGACTCTAGAGAACCTCTGGCCCTTTCCCAGCGGTCGGCTTCCCTTGCCAGTAACTCTGGATCAGTAAATCCAACTTGCAACAGGTGTTGGCGCAACTCTGGCGAACAACCACTGAGCACCTGCTCTTTGACAATAAGATCAAACAAGACTTCAAAATCAGAGTCAGTGTGAACCTCTACCCAAGCCCACAGTGTATCACAACATTCATCCTCAAAATCTACCCAAGACTGGTGAGACAGTTTCCTACTGTCCCTGAACTTCACCCTTAACTCCTCCTCTGGGGAAACAGGTACCAGACTGGGGGAACTGGGACTGGGATTTCCTACACTGAAATCTAAATAGCTGCCACCACTGGACTCAACCCTCCCTGGGGGATCCAGACACTCAACACTGCGCGCAGGGGATAGTCTACCCTCCAGAGCTACTTTGCCTCTGATGGCGGCCCTCTCAGCCTCCTCTATCCTTTCTTGCACTAAGACCCTCTCGGTCTCCAGCTGTTGCTTCTTAACCTCCAGCTGTTGCTTTCTAACGCCCAGCTGTGCCATAGCCTGGGCATGCTCCAACCTGAGCTTTTCTAAAGCCAGCTGGTGCTCCCTTTCTCTCCTCCTATCTTCCAGCTCCTCTGGGGACAGGTAAAGGGATGAGGCGCTGCCTCCTACGCTGGACCCAGCAAGAGACTCCCTATCTATGGGGTCCTCACTATCTGCTGGCGTCCCTGTGCTGTCATCTTCTTCCTCCTCTTCTGAATCTTCAGGGCTCTCCACAGACCCACCACCCTCCTGGTGTGAAGCCCGGGCCCTTTCCTCACTGCGCTCAAGATCCCACTGACCCTTTTGCCATAGGATCAGGCTGCTCCTAAGTTCGGACTGAGTGTCTAACTCATCCACCCCTATGTCTCTCTCTTCACAGAACCTTACCAACTCTCCCATACTGTATCTAAACAGATCACAGACATCAAAAGCAGGCACCATTCTGGCGGACGTTCTAGTGAAGAGATCACACAGGGAACCTAGGGGTCTGAGCTACACAGGAGTACACAATTCACAAGGTATTCAGCAAGCTCTCTACCCCAGAGAACTCACACTCACTTGCCTAGTGCCACACACCATTCATCCACGCACAACCCCCCCCCTCGGACTAGTAAGGCAGTTTCTACCACCCCTGACTTCTCAACCTGACCACAAGTGACACAGGTACCAGACTCTGGGCGCGGGGTGGGGGACAAATGCACTGGACACAATTGCACAATGATACCTTCAGGAGAAGAAAATATGAAACTTCCAAAAAAACAATCCCCTTAAAATGTGGTCATCTAACATGCAGAGTTTTGTGGTATGGCCAGTTGCCACTAAGGTACAAGGCAAACACAAATCCTTATCCTCACCGCTTGCCGCCAATGTTGGAAATGGGATCCCCGGCTGGCCAGGGCTTTCGCCAAAGTCAGTCAGAGACCACCACTCCCAAGTCAGGGCAAGGGAGTTACACGCCAAGATAACCCCTACTCACCCTCTAGGTAACGTGGCGCGAGCAGCAAGGCTAAACTTGGAGGCGATGTAAGTTAAGTATTTGCGCACGCACCCCAGCAACAACAACCAAAGGCCCACCACAAAGGAAACTCCACACAAGGTTATATAAAAATAGCCTTTGTATTACACCAAAACACATTAGATAAAACACACACTTTACAATGTGCCAGAGGCACGGGCAGAATTTACAAGGGGATATTTACAAGACAGGGCCACCTGGACCACTGTCAGGAATCAGAAGTAGCACTTTCAGAAATAGCACTTAGTACATAGAATATAGCACAAACTAGCACACAACCAGTAACTACTGGTAACAGGATCTCACTAGCACCACCTGTACTAGGGAGAAAACAACCACCTATGTATCACAATACCTGTAGGGGTGTAAGAACATACACATGATGCAATGCATGACATTCATTCAGAGGTGTAAAGGCACATGACGCATAAACAATATATTCAGAGGTGCATAGGAAGTACAATTGCGCCAAACTCACGTAAGTCACCACCTGTGACTGTCCCTAGGCCCTCTGGCCTTGTTGGGGCTAGGACGCCCTGTGTCCAAAGTGTCAGGGTCCTAAACGTGGCAGCTGCCCACGAAGTGCTGGGCAGCTGGGTGGCAATTGATGGGGCCAACGTGTGAGCCTCTCTAGGCTCTGCCCAACTGACTGTCTCCTGAGCCTCTCTGGGCTCGTGAAATAAATGGCCCCTGAGCCTCTCTGGCTCAAACACAACTGTGGCACCTTTTTGTGGTAGTCCCCCCTCTGGGGGACTCGAGGACAATGGCCCACGCTAGGTAGGAGCCCCGCTCGGGAGACTCGCTGGGCCTAAAATGCCCCCAGAGCCTCTCTCAGGGCTCTAAACACAACGGTGACACCTTTGAGCCTCGCTGGGCTCTAAACAAATAAAGGTGATGCCCCCCTGAGCCTCGTGGGCTCGACAGAAAAGCTCCCGCTCGTTGGAGCCACCCCTCTGGGGGCTCGAGATCACTAGCAGGCCCCTGGAGCCTCTCAGGGCTCTCCCACAATGGCGGCACTCACGTTGGAGCCTTGACGGGCTCGAGATACACACAATGCCCCCAGGTAGGTTCCTGCAACCAGGATGGCACAGGGGGAGGGGCGGGCACCGGCAATGTGCCCCGACGCCCTCCTCCCTTCGTCTGTACCGACGGAGTCCCCCCAGGCCCGGCTCCACTTACCGGGCGACTTCTTCCTGGAGTGCTGGACTCTTCTCCCACACCGGGGAGCTCCACTCTGCTCCCGGTCGTGCTGCGGCGGCTCTTGGGCTCGGAAGGCAGGCGCCGCTCTCCCTCCTCACTCACCGGATCCCGGGGTCGGCTCCCGGCAGCTTCCGGCTTCCTCTGTCCTCTCGGCTGCGGTGGGCGGGACTTCCGGTCGGCCGCGCACCGATTGGCCGGCCGGACAACCACTTCCGGGTCGTCGCGGGCAGCGCGGCGGCCCGGCTCAGGCACTGCAGGCGGGGGATGAATTTACCGAGGGGTGGCCTCCCTCGAGGTAAATTATAATTCAGAAACAGCGGCAATGTCCCGGGCAGGGTGGGCACCTGCCAGGGGACTCTGAAATCAGCAAAAGCGGCGTGGGCAGCCGCGGAAGGGCAATGACAGCGCTCCCAGCGCTTAGCCGATAAGTAAAACGCTTCTAAGCGCTATGGCCGCAAATAAAGCGCTTCCAACACTTCAGGGGTAAGAGAAAGCGCTCTCAAGCGCTAAGGGCCACAAGGAAGCGCTTCCAAGCGCTAGAGGCAAAGTTCAGGCCCCAAAGTCCTTGTAGGCAGGCAGGGTGGCAAGGCTGGGCCCAGAGCCAGCTCACTGGGTCTCCAGGCAGGGAGACAGTCCAAGTAGCGGTCCTCTGGCCCAGCGACAGCAGCAACAGCCCCCTCAGGATCCTGGAAAAGAACAACTTCAGTGGGGACACAGCCCCATTTTTATACAGTGCATTCCTTTGTCTGAGGCTGCAGAGTGGGGGCGGAACCAGTCGCAGCTGGTTCTTGAGTACTCTGTTTACCTCAACCACCCTCTCTATTCACTGGCAGGGCTTGGGTCATTAGACACACCACAGGGGGCGGAGCCAGCATTGTGTGGGGGAAAACCCAGCCTATCCAGGACACAGGTACACTCCTCCCACACATCACTCATGCTAATCTCCCACTCACCACCGGGCAGACCCATCCAGACTTCCTGGAGCCTGGCATGCCAGCCAGCTCCAGCCAATCACACCCCAGCACCCTCACTGCACACGTACAGCCATGTCTAGAAATGGCGCTTCCCTACTAGACACATACATGCTGCATACACCATCTCGCAGCATTCACTCTCACGAGTTCACACATACCAGACTCAAGCCTGTACACCCCACGCATCAGGAACTACCAGGGACACATACATTCCCCATGCATTCCTATGGGCGGGCAGGCCTAGCTCAGCACATGCACTCAGAGTGCGCACGCACTTTCCACTGGGACACAGTGAAAGTGCGCAGAATCCAAAAATCACCATCTCCAGGACACCATTTCAAGCAAAAAGTCTAGGGGTGAACCTGCCCTAAGGGCCAAAGTCCAACAATAACAGAAGCAAATTAACAAGGAAATCTCCATTTCAACTGAAACTAAGAAAGCTTGCCTATTTACAATCTGTGGTGCTACAAAAACGTTATTTGGTCTTGTGATAAGTCTGCAGAGATACTTATATATATTTTTACATAAAGAAGCGTATTTTTATACATTCACAGCCTGGTGTCCATTTGTGGGAGGATTGGTACATTTTACTGTGTGTGTGATTACAAATGCTTAACTAACTAACGCCTGAAGAATAGCCTTGGCTGCTCACGCCACGCACCTAGAGGGTGAGCAAGGGTAATTCTAAGGGGTCATCCTTCGCCCTGACTTAGAGGAGAGGGTCCCTGCTTGTCACAAGTGAATACTTGCGCCAACCAGAGACCGCCAATTCTAACAGGGGTGAACCTGCCAAACGGGCCAAGTCCAACACAACCCCCTTCCAGCCAAAACGCAGGGTAGGCCAATCACCACTGTGATGGACTTCCCTGCTTTGGGCGATAGAACACGGACGCGGGCCCGCACTGCAGGGACACCCTCCGGTTCTACGCCACGTTGATCCATAAGATAAGCACACTTAAAAAAAAACAGGCCCAACTAGGCTACCCCACTGGTACTCCTTAGTTGTCCACGGCTAGGACCAGGCCTAGGCCACCCAGATACCACTGGTCCCTGCCAATCCACAGAGTGGGGGGTAGTAACCCCTGGACTACACTAGCCATTCTCCACTCCCTTTCTCAGGGTAGTTCCAAACTACCACTGATCCTTCAACCTAGGGTCCTTACCCTCAGGCTGACCAGAGGTCACGGGCAAGCATGCCCCACCCTACCTCTACTTCTGAAGTACCCTCCAGAACACAACTCTCCCACCTGGGATCCACATTCACCAGATGCACAGGGGTCAGACTTCCTCTGACCCCCTTCCAGAATTCCACACACTCCCAACTGGAGCGGTACTACCAAACAACAGAACTACTGAAACCCTGTTCACTGATGTTCCACATTCTTCAAACACTCCGGGAGATCTTCCTCAAATGACCTATTGGTACAGCCTAGGCCCCCGACCTGACGTTCCCTTCAGAAACATTCCAGGCCCTGACACTGGGTTTCGGGCTCCTGGAGACATGCAGTCCCACCCACTCCTTCTCCTCTTGAGACAGGACGTGAGCCCCTACACCGAGACCTAGCTGGGCTACACTGAACCTCTTCCACCACACTGGGCTGGAAGACACCTCAGACACTCCTTTTGGAATCACTCCATCCCCTATGCCTCTCTCCTCCCAGAACATTACCAACTCCAAAATTCTGTCTCTCAACAGACCACAGAAATCAAAAAGCAGGCTACACTGTCTGCAGACGTTCTTGGGAAAAGTTCAACGCACAGGACTTAGGTATCTGAGCAAAACAAGAGCACACAAGTATTCAGCAAGCTCCCCATCCAGAGAACTCACAAACACGTCCAGTGCCACACACCATTCATTCACACACGCCCCCCCCCAGACCGGTAAGGCAGTTTCTACCACCCCTGATTTCTCAACCTGACCACAGGTGACACAGGTATCATTACTCCAGGAAAGGGACAGGGAACACATATACTGAACACATTTTCGCTGTCACCACTGGATCTCACCCTTCTGGTGAATCCAGAACACATTTCAACAGAAATGACATTTTTAGCAAACTTAAAAAAATAATCCCCTTTCATGTAACTATCTAACAATGCAGAGTTTTGTAGTGGGGCCAGCTGTCGCTGTGGTACTGCGCAAACACAAGTCCAAATCCCACCGCTAGCCACCAATGTTAGAAATGGGATTTCTGGTTGGCTAAGGCTTGCGCCAAAGCCAGGCAGAAACCACCATTCCTAAGGTAGGGTAAGGAAGTCACCCGCCAAGACAACCCCTGCTCACCCTCTTGGTAGCTTGGCACGAGCAGTCAGGCTTATCTCGGAGGCGATGTGTAAAGCATTTGCGCACGCACCCACCAGCAACAACATCCAAGGCCCCCCACAAAAGGAACTCCACACCAGGTATATGTAAAAATAGCCTTTGTATTCAAAAACACATTAGATAGGAACACATACTTTACAATGTGCCAGGGGCACGGGCAGAATTTACAGGGGGGGATTATGTACAGGACAGGGCCACAGGGACCACTGTCAGGAATAAGCACTTTGTAAGGAAATAGCACTTTTAGAACATAGAATTTAGGAGTTTCACACATGATGCGTAGAACATTCAGCGGTGTAAGGAACAAGGCACATGATGCATAAACTACACATTCAGAGGTGCAGCGCAAGAGAACACATGATGTATAAACTACACATTCAGAGGTGTAAGGAACAAGGCACATGATGCATCAACAACACATTCAGAGGTGCAGCAAAGCGCACTTTGCAGAAATCACATTAACATGAACTTACATCAAAGTCCAGGGTCCAGGTTGCGCCACTTCGCCAGGACCTAAACGTAGCAGCTGCCCACAAAGTGCTGGGCAGCTGTATATGATGATGAGGGGCATCGTGGGAGCCTCCCAGGCTCTGAGGAATAAATATGCCAAGGGAGAGCCTCTCTGGATTCTTAAAACAGAACTGGCACTCGAGCCTCTCTGAGCTCGTAAAACAAGAATGCCCCCTGAGCCTCTCGGGCTCTCAAGGAACTGCAGCCAACGTTGGAGCCTCTCAGGGCTCGAGAATAGGGTGGGGGCCTTCGCTGGAGTCTCCATGGGTGGGGGCCTACGCTGGGGACTCGATATGGCTAAATGGGCAACGAGCCTCTCGTGGGCTCGGTATCAATGTGGGGCCCAGGGGAGCCTCTCGGGCTCGGAGCAAACTGGCGCTAGGCGAAGTCCCTCTCGGGGGACTCGGTATCACTTGAGGCCTCATGGGCCTCTCAACACAACAAGGCTCGCGCTGGAGGGGAGGGGCGGGCACCGGCAATGTGCCCCGACGCCCCTCCTCCCCTGCCATGCACTCACCGGGTCTCCAGACGCGCCGGTGTCTGCCTCGCCTTTCACCCGGTCCCCCATCTCAGGACCGGGACTCGACGTGGAGCCTTCGTGGCTCCTTGACAAATTAGTGTCCGGGGCTCCCTCCTGGTCACGGGAGCCCCGCAACGCTCGCACCACTGCCTGCTTCCGTCTCACTCCCCGGCGGGGGCGGGACGGGGGAATCTCCTCGGGCCGGCAGCCAATCACGGCGCGGCCCGGGTAATGATGTCTTCAGGGAATCCCGGGCCGCCAGCCAATCCCAGCGCGGCCCGGGGAGAACATCGCAAGGGGTCCCGGGCCAGCGGCGGTGAATTCGGGGGCATGACGAGGGGTGGGCTCCCTCGAGAAATTAAATAATAAGAAGTCAAGCGAGGTAGGCACTCGCTGGGGCCCAGGGACCCTTCACAGAACGGGGCAAATGCCGGGTGGGCACCGGCTTGGATAAACAGCGCTCCCAAGCGCTGTGGGCATGAAAACAGGGCTCCCAGCGCTATAAGTGGAAAATAGAGCGCTCCCAGCGCTCCAAACAGGATAAATCGCTCCCCAGCGCTAGGAAAGAAATACAGCGCTCCCAGGCGCTAGGAAGGCACAGAAAGCAACAAAGTCCTTCAGTAATCCAGCATCTCAGAAGTCCAGGGGCTGGGCAGGGCTCAGGGAGGCAAGCCTTCCCCTGAGCCCAAGCAGCAGCACGCCCCTGGCAAGATTCAAGTTGGGAAGAAGAACATTTGACAAGAGGTCACAGCCTCCTTTTATACAGAGCAATCCTTTGTCTAAAGGTGCATGGTGGGGGAAGAACCATCATCATCAATTAGTCTTTATTTCGAATAAAAAATTCATAAAAGACATCAGAAAACATTTCCAATATTACAGCATTATACATTAAATCCCCAGATACATAAAAGATTAAGTGCAACATTATACAAACATTAAAAACTAATTACTATTAAAAGCGATTTACAGTTTCTTTGCACGAATTAGCCATAGCCAACTTAAGAATTTAGCAACACAAATCACTGATTTAGTAGTGCGTAAATCTCGCAATTTAAACAGGGCTGCTTGGCTACCCCCACAGTTAAGTGTTTTACATACTGGTTTCAACCATTTTAGTCTAGGTGATCGATAAGCAGGACATGCAAAAAAGATATGACCTAGACTTTCTACTTGATCAGGACAAAAGGGGCATTTGTTGCTTGAGTTTATTGCCCACTTTGCCGTAAAGGACTTGATCGGCAAGGTTCCCACCCGGAACTGATGGTACAGCTTGCGATCGAGTGTCTTGCTTATCAAGTCCCAATAAGATTCAAGAAATGGAGTAATCTTATGCATAAGAAACTGTCCCGTTAGGTTATTTACTGAGGAGTTAGAAACCAATACAGATGTTTTTACAGCCCAATAAAGCTCTTTAAATTCCACTTTCGAAGGGAAGCCAGAGCATTCGGGATGTAACCATAGTTCTGGGAGGCCCATAGAGTACAGTATTTGTTTGACCTCCCGTAGCCATGGAATTTTTTGGGCACCCCACAGTGCTCTGACCTCACCTAATTCGTGAGCAAATACGCTAAGTTCTTGCGTCGTCCAGAGGCGACGCCAGAAAGCTACAAGACGGTACTGTGCCATCTCATCCAATGGTCTACAGCCTAAATCTAAAAGCAGTGGTATAATGGGGGAAGATTGAGGAAGTCCCACTAGGTTCCGAAAAAACCTATTCTGAGCAATGATGAGAGCCGACAAGCCTTTGTATCCCCAAATATCCGCGCCATACAGGGTAGCCGCATTCACCTTGACCTCGTAAATTTTTAACGCAGGTGTGATGCGTTTTGTCAAGGTTTTTTTCTGCTCCTTCAATAGGCATCCTGTGAGGCGAACAAATTTGAGGGTTAACACCTCCAACTGGGGTTTCCATGTAAGTTGATGGTCAAGAGTCACGCCCAGGTATGACATGACTTTGACCTGTTCTATTGGAGCACCCTTTAATGAAAATGAACTAGTGATAGGTTTGTTTTTATTAAAAATCATGAATTTAGTTTTGTTTGTGTTGATCTGGAGGTCATTTATTGTGCAAAATTCAGCAAATCTGTTCAAGGCAGCCTGTAGGCCGCTACGAGTCCTTGAGAGGAGCAGGGTGTCGTCGGCGAATATTAACATGGGATACCTTGTGCCCCCCAGGGTTGGTGCATCAGTATTAATGTCATTGAAGAATGCAACCACCCGGTTGATAAACAGGAGAAACAAGGTAGGGGCCAACACGCAACCCTGCCGGACGCCACGTTCTACAGGGAAGCTAGTGGTCACCTGACCCTGTTTACCCCATCTTACACGGGCAAAGTTGTCCTCATGAAGGCGCCTAACCAAATCTAATAATTCTGGTGGAAGTCCCATAATTCTCAGAGCATCCCATAATTTTGCCCTGGGAACCAGGTCAAATGCCGACCTAAGGTCGACAAAGGCAGCGTAGATGACACCACCGCCCAAAAGGACCACCTTCCAGTACATCATGGTAAGACGAAACACCTGGTCAAGGGTGCTAGTGCCTGATCTGAACCCTGCCTGCATGGGGGAGAGAATGTTGTTTTCCTCCATCCACCCCTGTATTCTGGCTAGGGCCATTCGTGATACCACCTTCTGGATAGTATCGATCAGGCTTATGGGGCGATAGTTATTCGGTGAAGATCGATCCCCTTTCTTAAAGACGGGGATTATCTCCGCCCCTTTCCAGGACTGCGGTATCCTTTCCCCTGCTGCGATGGAATTTGCTAAAGTTGTTATATAAGGGACCCACAGATCTAAATTCAATTTGAAGAGGTCGGCTGGTACAGCATCAATACCTGGTGCTTTCCCAGACTGAATGGAACCTAGTGCATGTTTGGTATCTGAGGTACTAAAAATAAGTCTTGCCCCATAAGGAGCTAATGTGGTCTCTATTAAAAGCCCTTCAACCAGCTGGGGAGCATTTGGGTTAATGAATTGGGCAGAAAACATTTTTACCCAGTCTGCTGCAGAGACATGGTTTTCGGGGGATAATGAATCTGAGCCCCTGCCCCGTCTGACTATCTCCCAAAATCTAGTTTGGTTGGATGATTCACATGCTTGAAGAAGGTCAAGCCAGTAGGAATCATCCCAATCCCTTTTAGCTTCCCATACAGTACGTTTGTTCTCCTGTCTTGCTGCCCTGATATCCGTGATGTTTCTAGATTTAACCGCAGCAATAAGGATGCTGTGGGCATCTCTACAATTTTTATTATACCAGCCTTTGGGTTGCTTTGCCTTCTGTTTCCGACATGGCCTGGTGAGAAGTTCCTTAATAGCCGCAAAACATGCCTCGTGGAGGTCAACATTTTTAGTCATGGGCATGTCATTTGGAGATGGTGCCATCATCCTATCTTTGGTGTCTAGAACCAAATCTTCTATCTGGCAGACAAGCTCTTCGTCGGCTATTACCCTTGACCATTTGACCCGTCTTCTGTTATCACACAAGACAAGGTCAGATGTGATACAGGCTGATTCCGCCTGCAGAGGCTCTAGTCCAGGAACCTTGAGTACAAGTGAGAGAGGATTGTGATCACTCTCTGGCCTGATGTCTATTGTCATGTCGGTTACAAAGGCCCAAGATTCAATATTAATTAATATATAGTCAATGCGGCTTGCGCAAGACCCATTATCAAAGGTTGGCTTCCCCTCCTTATCAGATAGACTACGACCATTCACTGCTCGAAGGCCCCATTCCAGGCAAAGCCCAAGCCAATTAAGGGCAGCCTCGGTTCCCCGGACGCCCTTAGTAATAGATAGTGGGGGAATGTTCCAAGTGGAATCTTCTTCTAAACCTACATCCTCAGCGAGATTCAGGATGGGTTCGAAAGAGCAGTTCAAGTCACCAGCCACTATAGTGAGCTGGTCGCTCTTATGCTCGTTTAGGAGAGCTTCAAAGTCATTAAGGATTGGTTGTTTCTTGCCACCCTGACACCCTCTGGCATAGATATTGATAAGGATTATGTCTTTACAGTTCACCTTACGTAAGGATATACAAAGGAGATCAGGGTTCGTCACCACTATTTTTTTGGCACTGAATCCAAAGCTATTTTTTATCCATATAGTGAGACCACCCGAGGCCCTACCCTTCATACCCTGTGTTGCTGGTTTATAATAGTTTAAAAAACCTAATCTAAACAATGGGACTACTGACCAGGTTTCCTGAAAAAGGATGATATCATGTGCAGTGATGTAGTCTACCCAATCGTCATTATCCAGGCGGCCCCGTAAGCCCGCTACATTCCAGGATGCTATTTTGATGTCATTAGCAGCGATACTAGGGCATGGGATTACAGGCTGAACCAAAATTCCTACCTCCGCCGGGAGGGGATTTTGGGCAGTCGCAAATGTTACACGTTGGCCTGATGACGACATGGAGCAAACCATACTAGAAGCTATCGTGGTATGCGAGATAGGGTCTGCCGAATACTTTGTTGTGTTCACCCCCCCGAGTCAGTCAACCTCCTCTAGGCAGCCAAACATATTTGACGTAGGAGCACCCTGCCACCAGGCACTCTGGTTTGGTCCCCCGTTCCTAAAACCCATATTCCTGGACTTTGGAATTGTCGTCCAAGGCCCTCCCATCCTATGCTGGTTTCTAGGGGGATAAAAAAAAGTAAGGGGTCTAACAGCGACTGTTTGTTCTTCCTCACAAAAAGCCCATGAACAAAGGTGCTGTGCAGTATGGGGGTCAGAAAAGGTCACCACTATACAATCGCCCTTGATGGATTTATGGGTAGGTCCGACCCATGGCACTCTTCGCACCATTAGTACCCGGCTTCTTTGGTGACTAGGGATTTGTCTATTTGTATTGAGCCAGTGTATTACCTTGTTTTTAAGAGACCAATGGTCCTCTCTTACCTGTGAATCAAGAGTAGGTACACCAGTTAATACAATAGCATATGAACTAGCTTCCGGTGGTAGGTCAATAAAGCCCCCACGGAAGTTAGGTCTGCTAAATTCGAGATGTGGCAGGATGTTAGGGGCTGGCTGGTTAGGTTGCTGTACAACTGGAGGCCTCAGTTTTGGACATGATATTTTCTGCTGTGGATGTGCATCAGTCCCAGTACGGGAGGCAGTATGATTAGGTTTGGATGGTGCTAGGTCCTCAGTTGGGGGGCAAACACTACGATTTGAGATGGTATTATTTCCAATTTTCGTGCGGGGTTTAGGTACAGGTTTGGGCCTCTGAGAAGAAACAACAGAAATATCAGCCTGTAAGGGTAGTGGAGGTTGGGAAGGTAAATCTTCCCCCTGTGGGAATCTAGCTTCCATTTGCTTGAGGCTAAAACTAGCTAATGTGACAATTGTCCTGTCCATTTCAAGCAAATGATTTTCCATTCTGGAAAGTCTAAGTTCCAAGGGGGTAAGTAGCTTCTTAAGTGTATCCCAAACAATTTGTACAAATTCTTCATCGCCCCTCATGTCCGCCTCTACCCCACTCAATCTTCCCTCCCTTGACCCATCTTTCCTCGAAGCAGGAAAAGGTTTCGTCTGGGGAGCATTCACAACACCCTCCGTGACAAGGGAAGTAGCACTAACAGGCAAATCTATGCTGGTTTTATCAATGGTTACCTCAGGGACAGAAGCGCCTAGTTGCCGTCGGCAATTGAAAAACTGGGCTCGCGCAATTTTTGCCTTTTTACGGGCAATTGCAGACCTGGCCAAGCTTTTCTTTTGCTGAAGAGTGATTTTTTTAGCGTGTTTTTTGCCATGCGCAGCAGCCCTCAGCGATATGCTCTTTTCCTGTGAGCATACCCCAATCTCAGGAAAGGGTGGCGTGGCCTCCTCCGGGGGATTTGGTAAAAGGTCCTTCACTTGCTCAGGTGGGGACAGAGATGGACGATGGTGTATGTCTGCCAATGTAAGCAAGGAACGAGGGCCAGATATGCGCTCAGGGGTAAGTGCTAAAGCAAGGTTGCCTAATGAAGATTTCATCAAGGAAGCAATGTTTAAGGACAATTTGCGAGCGGCATCAAGTTCCAAGGAGACCCTGTGTTGCATTTTGTTAATTTCAGCATCGATGGCCAAATTTGTCTTTGTTAAAAAGTCATCCAGGGTCCCACTAGATCTGTGTAAGCCCCTGGCGGTTTTGCTACGTGTGGCTCGCGTACACATGGTTAGCGGTAGACACAGATAATAAAATGGCTAACTCACATGAATATAGGCGAGCGTTCAGCCAAGGGGCATGGCCCAGCCCAGTCCTCTTAGTCCTCGAACGGCCTCAAACGGCCCGCTCTTTGCCCGGTCTTCGCCCCGGCCTTAGCCCCGCGCGCGTCCCGCGTGCGCGTCACTATCGCAGTTTTTCACAAAAAGGGCGGGTAGAGGGGGCGGGAAGAGGACCAGCTGCGGCCGATCAGCGCCGCTCAGCACGCTGGTCCTCGCAGTGCCGCCTCTGGCCCTGGTACGATGACAAACAACCACTGCAGGCGCGTTGGTGCTTCAATGCACGTAGAGGGACCCGGACAATATTCCAGTCAGAGTCAGTGGCCAGCGAGCGGCACCCGCGGAGCGGGGGCCGCGAGGCGTGGTGTGGCGAGGCAGCCAGAAACAGGCAGGTAATCAAACAGCACTCCCAGCAGGGACAGGAAACAGACCCAGGCGACTCACACTCCGCAGTTCTTTTAACGGATGGAGGGGGCGGGAAGAGGACCAGCTGCGGCCGATCAGCGCCGCTCAGCACGCTGGTCCTCGCAGTCCCGCCTCTGGCCCTGGTACGATGACAAACAACCACTGCAGGCGCGTTGGTGCTTCAATGCATGTAGAGGGACCCGGACAATATCCCAGTCAGAGTCAGTGGCCAGCGAGCGGCACCCGCGGAGCGGGGGCCGCGAGGCGTGGTGTTGCGAGGCAGCCAGAAACAGGCAGGTAATCAAACAGCACTCCCAGCAGGGACAGGAAACAGACCCAGTCGCAGCTGGTCTGGGAGTACTGTTGATGGGCTCAACCACCCTCTCTATTCACTGGCAGGGCTAGGGTCATTAGACGAACCACAGGGGGGCGGAGCCAGCATTGTCAGGGGAAAACCCAGCCTCATTCAGGACACAGGTACACTCCTCCCCAGCCATCAGCATGCTAATCTCACACTCATCACCGGGCAGACCCATCCAGACTTCCTGGAGCCTGGCATGCCAGCCAGCTCCAGCCAATCACGCTCCAGCACCCTCACTGCATACACACATCAAGGTCTAGAAGTGGTACTTCCCTACTAGACACATATAAGCCGCACATACCATTGCGCAGCATTCATTCTCACGAGTTCACACATACCAAACTCGAGCCTGCACTCCCCACACATCAGGAACTACCAGGGACACACACATTCCCCATGCATTCCTATGGGAGGGCAGGCCTATCTCACTCCCCGCACTCAAAGTGCGCACGCACTTTCCACTGGGACACAGTGAAAGTGCGCAGAAACCAAGACATCACTATTAATTATTTAATACCACCAGGCAAAAAGTTCAGGGGTGAACCTGCCAAATGGGCCAAGTCCAACACCCCTCCTCTCTCACTGCTGTACACAGTGTAACACTGGGTTCGGTGGGTGGTGAGAGGCCTCTCCTCCCTCACCGCTGTACACAGTGTAACACTGGGCTCTGTGGGTGGAGAGAGACCTTGCCTCTCTCACTGCTGTACACAGTGTAACACTGGGATCTGTGGGGGTGAGAGGCCTCTCCTCCCTCCCTACTGTACAGAGTGTAACACTGGGCTCTGTGGGTGGAGAGAGCCCTCTCCTCTCTCACTGCTGTACACAGTGTAACACTGGGCTCTGTGGGTGGGGAGAGGCCTCTCCTCTCTCATTGCTGTACACAGTGTAACACTGGGCTCTGTGGGTGGTGAGAGGCCTCTCCTCTCTCACTGCTGTACACAGTGTAACACTGGGCTCTGTGGGTGGAGAGAGTCCTCTCCTCTCTCACTGCTGTACACAGTGTAACACTGGGCTCTGTGGGTGGAGAGAGGCCTCTCCTCTCTCACTGCTGTACACAGTGTAATACTGGGCTCTGTGGGGGGGAGAGGCCTCTCCTCCCTCACTGCTGTTCACAGTGTAACACCGGGCTCAGTGGGTGGGTAGAGGCCTCTCCTCTCTCACTGCTGTACACAGTGTAACATGGGGCTCTGTGGGGGCGAGAGGCCTCTCCTCCCTCACTGCTGTACACAGTGTAACACAGGGCTCTGTGGGTGGGGAGAGGCCTCTCCTCTCTCACTGCTGTACACGGTGTAACACTGGGCTCTGTGGGTGGTGAGAGGCCTCTCCTCTCTCACTGCTGTACACAGTGTAACACTGGGCTCTGTGGGTCACGAGAGGCCTCTCCTCTCTCACTGCTGTACACAGTGTAACACTGGGCTCTGTGGGTCACGAGAGGCCTCTCCTCTCTCACTGCTCTACACAGTGTAACACTGGGCTCTGCGGGTGGAGAGAGGCCTCTCCCCTCTCACTGCTGTACACAGTGTAACACTGGGCTCTGTGGGTGAGAGAGGCCTCTCCTCTCTCACTGCTGTACAAGGGGTAACACTGGGCTCTGTGGGGGTGAGAGGCCTCTCCTCTCTCCCTGCTGTACACAGTATAACACTGGGCTCTGTGGGTGGAGAGAGGCCTCTCCTCCCTCCCTGCTGTACAAAGTGTAACACTGGGCTCTGTGGGTGGAGAGAGGCCTCTCCTCTCTCACTGCTGTGCACAGTGTAACACTGGGCTCTGTGGGTGGAGAGAGAGGCCTCTCCTCTCTCACTGCTGTACACGGTGTAACACTGGGCTCTGTGGGTGGTGAGAGACCTCTCCTCTCTCACTGCTGTACACAGTGTAACACTGGGCTCTGTGGGTGGGAAGAGGCCTCTCCTCTCTCACTGCTGTACACAGTGTAACACTGGGCTCTGTGGGTGGGGAGAGGCCTCTCCTCCCTCACTGCTGTACACAGTGTACCACTGGGCTCTGTGGGTGGAGAGAGGCCTCTCCTCCCTCACTGCTGTACACAGTGTAACACTGGGCTCTGTGGGTGGACAGAGGCCTCTCCTCCCTCACTGCTGTACACTGGGCTCTCTGGGGGCGAGAGGCCTCCCCTCCCTCTCTGCTGTACACAGTGTAACACTGGGCTCTGTGGGTGAGAGAGGCCTCTCCTCTCTCACTGCTGTACACAGTGTAACACTGGGCTCTGTGGGTGGAGAGAGGCCTCTCCTCCCTCACTGTTGTACACAGTGTAACACTGGGCTCTGTGGGTGGAGAGAGGCCTCTCCACTCTCACTGATGTACACAGTGTAACACTGGGCTCTGTGGGTGGTGAGAGACCTCTCCTCTCTCACTGCTGTACACAGTGTAACACTGAGCTCTGTGGGTGGTGAGAGACCACTCCTCCCTCCCTGCTGTACGCAGTGTAACACTGGGCTCTGTGGGTGGGGAGAGGCCTCTCCTCTCTCACTGCTGTACACAGTATAACACTGGGCTCTGTGGGTGGGGAGAGGCCTCTCCTCCCTACCTGCATTACACAGTGTAACACTGCGCTCTGTGGGTGGAGAGAGGCCTCTCCTCCCTCACTGCTGTACACAGTGTAACACTGGGCTCTGTGGGTGGAGAGAGGCCTCTCCTCCCTCACTGCTGTACACTGTGTAACACTGGGCTCTGTGGGTGAGAGAGGCCTCTCCTCTCTCACTGCTGTACACAGTATAACACTGGGCTCTGTGGGTGGGGAGAGGCCTCTCCTCCCTCCCTGCTGTACACAGTGTAACACTGGGCTCTGTGGGTAGAGAGAGGCCTCTCCTCCCTCACTGCTGTACACTGTGTAACACTGGGCTCTGTGGGTGAGAGAGGCCTCTCCTCTCTCACTGCTGTACACAGTGTAACACTGGGCACTGTGGGTGGGGAGAGGCCTCTCCCCCTCCCTGCTGTACACAGTGTAACACTGGGCTCTGTGGGTGGAGAGAGGCCTCTCCTCCCTCACTGCTGTACACAGTGTAACACTGGGCACTGTGGGTGGGGAGAGGCCTCTCCCCCTCCCTGCTGTACACAGTGTAACACTGGGCTCTGTGGGTGGGGAGAGGCCTCTCCTCCCTCACTGCTGTACACAGTGTAACACTGGGCTCTGTGGGTGGAGAGAGGCCTCTCCTCCCTCACTGCTGTACACAGTGTAACACTGGGCACTGTGGGTGGGGAGAGGCCTCTCCCCCTCCCTGCTGTACACAGTGTAACACTGGGCACTGTGGGTGGGGAGAGGCCTCTCCCCCTCCCTGCTGTACACAGTGTAACACTGGGCTCTGTGGGTGGGGAGAGGCCTCTCCTCCCTCACTGCTGTACGCAGTGTAACACTGGACTCTGTGTATGGTGAGAGGCCTCTCCTCCCTCACTGCTGTACACAGTGTAACACTGGGCTCTGTGGGTGGTGAGAGGCCTCTCCTCCCTCACTGCTGTACACAGTGTAACACTGGGCTCTGTGGGTGGAGAGAGGCCTCTCCTCTGTCACTCCTGTACACAGTGTAACACTGGGCTCTGTGGGTGTGGAGAGGCCTCTCCTCTCTCACCGCTGTACACAGTGTAACACTGGGCTCTGTGGGTGGGGAGAGGCCTCTCCTCCCTCACTGCTGTACACAGTGTAACACTGGGCTCTGTGGCTGGGGAGAGGCCTCTCCTCCCTCACTGCTGTACACAGTGTAACACTGGGCTCTGTGGGTGGAGAGAGGCCTCTCCTCCCTCACTGCTGTACACAGTGTAACACTGGGCTCTGTGGGTGGTGAGAGGCCTCTCCTCCCTCACTGCTGTACACAGTGTAACACTGGGCTCTGTGGGTGGAGAGAGGCCTCTCCTCCCTCACTGCTGTACACAGTGTAACACTGGGCTCCGTGGGTGGTGAGAGGCCTTTCCTCCCTCACTGCTGTACACAGTGTAACACTGGGCTCTGTGGCTGGGGAGAGGCCTCTCCTCCCTCACTGCTGTACACTGTGTAACGCTGGGCTCTGTGGGTGGGGAGAGGCCTCTCCTCTCTCACTGCTGTACACAGTGTAACACTGGGCTCTGTGGGTGGAGAGAGGCCTCTCCTCCCTCACTGCTGTACACAGTGTAACACTGGGCTCTGTGGGTGGTGAGAGGCCTCTCCTCTCTCACTGCTGTACACAGTAAAACACTGGGCTCTGTGGGTGGGGAGAGGCCTCTCCTCCCTCACTGCTGTACACAGTGTAACACTGGGCTCTGTGGGTGGGGAGAGGCCTCTCCTCCCTCACTGCTGTACACTGTGTAACACTGGGCTCTGTGGGTGGTGAGAGGCCTCTCCTCTCTCACTGCTGTACACAGTGTAACACTGGGCTCTGTGGGTGGAGAGAGGCCTCTCCTCCCTCACTGCTGTACACAGTGTAACACTGGGCTCTGTGGGTGGTGAGAGGCCTCTCCTCTCTCACTGCTGTACACAGTATAACAATGGGCTCTGTGGGTGGGGAGAGGCCTCTCCTCCCTCACTGCTGTACACAGTGTAACACTGGGCTCTGTGGGTGGGGAGAGGCCTCTCCTCCCTCACTGCTGTACACTGTGTAACACTGGGCTCTGTGGGTGGTGAGAGGCCTCTCCTCTCTCACTGCTGTACACAGTGTAACACTGGGCTCTGTGGGTGGAGAGGGGCCTCTCCCCTGTCACTGCTGTACACAGTGTAACACTGGGCTCTGTGGGTGGAGAGAGGCCTCTCCTCTCTCACTGCTGTACACAGTGTAACACTGGGCTCTGTGGGTGGTGAGAGGCCTCTCCTCTCTCACTGCTGTACACAGTGTAACACTGGGCTCTGTGTATGGTGAGAGGCCTCTCCTCCCTCACTGCTGTACACAGTGTAACACTGGGCTCTGTGGGTGGGGAGAGGCCTCTCCTCTCTCCCTGCTGTACACAGTGTAACACTGCACTCCGTGGGTGGGGAGAGGCCTCTCCTCTCTCACTGCTGTACACAGTGTAACACTGGGCTCTGTGGGTGGTGAGAGGCCTCTCCTCCCTCACTGCTGTACACAGTGTAACACTGGGCTCTGTGGGTGGGAGAGGCCTCTCCTCTCTCACTGCTCCACAGTGTAACACTGGGCCCCGTGGGTGGTGAGAGGCCTCTCCTCCCTCACTGCTGTACACAGTGTAACACTGGACTCTGTGGGTGAGAGAGGCCTCTCCTCTCTCACTGCTCCACACAGTGTAACACTGGGCTCCGTGGGTGGTGAGAGGCCTCTCCTCCCTCACTGCTGTACACAGTGTAACACTGGGCTCGGTGGGAGGGGAGAGGCCTCTCCTCCCTCACTGCTGTACACAGTGTAACACTGGGCTCTGTGGGTGGGGAGAGGCCTCTCCTCCTTCACTGCTGTACACAGTGTAACACTGGGCTCTGAGGGTGGAGAGAGGCCTCTCCTCCCTCACTGCTGTACACAGTGTAACACTGGGCTCTGTGGGTGGCGAGAGGCCTCTCCTCTCTCACTGCTGTACACTGTGTAACACTGGTCCCTGTGGGTGGAGAGAGGCCTCTCCTCCCTCCCTGCTGTACACAGTGTAACACTGGACTCTGTGGGTGGAGAGAGGCCTCTCCTCTCTCACTGCTGTACACAGTGTAACACTGGGCTCTGTGGGAGGAGAGAGGCCTCTCCTCCCTCACTGCTGTACACAGTGTAACACTGGGCTCTGTGGGTGGGGAGAGGCCTCTACTCTCTCACTGCTGTACACAGAGTAACACTGGGCTCTGTGGGTGGGGAGAGGCCTCTACTCTCTCACTGCTGTACACACTGTAACACTGGGCTCTGTGGGTGGGGAGAGGCCTCTCCTCCCTCACTGCTGTACACAATGTAACACTGGGCTCTTTGGGTGGAGAGAGGCCTCTCCTCCCTCACTGCTGTACACAGTGTAACACTGGGCTCTGTGGGTAGAGAGAGGCCTCTCCTCCCTCACTGCTGTACACAGTGTAACACTGGGCTCTGTGGGTGGTGAGAGGCCTCTCCTCTCTCACTGCTGTACACAGTGTAACACTGGGCTCTGTGGGTGGAGAGAGGCCTCTCCTCCCTCACTGCTGTACACAGTGTAACACTGGGCTCTGTGGGTGGGGAGAGGCCTCTCCCCCCTCACTGCTGTACACAGTGTAACACTGGGCTCTGTGGGTGGGGAGAGGCCTCTCCTCCCTCACTGCTGTACACAGTGTAACACTGGTGTTGGAAATGGTATCCCCGGCTGGCCAGGGCTTTCGCCAAAGTCAGTCAGAGACCACCACCCCCAAGTCAGGGCAAGGGAGTTACACGCCAAGATAACCCCTACTCACCCTCTAGGTAACGTGGCGCGAGCAGCAAGGCTAAACTTGGAGGCGATGTAAGTTAAGTATTTGCGCACGCACCCCAGCAACAACCCCCAGGCCCACCACAAAGGAAACTCCACACAAGGTTATATAAAAATAGCCTTTGTATTACACCAAAACACATTAGATAAAACACACACTTTACAATGTGCCAGAGGCACGGGCAGAATTTACAGGGGATATTTACAAGACAGGGCCACCTGGGCCACTGTCAGGAATCAGAAGTAGCACTTTTTAGAAATAGCACTTTAAATGTAAATCACTGTAGCACAAAATAGCACACAACCAGTAATTACTGGTCACCAGGATCTCACTAGCACCACCTGTACTAGGGAGAAAACAACCACCTAAGTATTACAATACCTGTAGGGGTGTAAGGACATAACACATGATGCAATGCATAACATTCATTCAGAGGTGTAAAAACAAGGCACATGACGCATAAAAACACATTCAGAGGTGCAGAAAAGGAACAATTGCGCCAAACTCACTTAAGTCACCACCTGTGACTGTCCATAGGCAGGAACACCAGAACTGTCCCAATGTCAGGGGCCTAAACGTGGCAGTTGCCCACAAAGTGATGGGCAACTGGTGCAATGCTGGTGGGGACAACGTTGGAGCCTCTCAGGCTCTGGACAAAGCACTTGTGTCCCCCAAGAGCCTCGTGGCTCTAAACAAACAGAATGGCCCCCTGAGCCTCTCTAGGCTCGAGACACAACTGTGGCGCTTTTGAGCCTCCCTGGGCTCCAAGTAAATCAAAATGCCCCCCTAGAGCCTCTCTGGGCTCTCAAAACAAAGGTGCAGCCTCACTGGGCTGTGGGGTCCCTCACGGGGGACCCAGGAACACTTGGCGCGCCTAGAGCCTCTCTCAGGGCTCTAGGCACAAATGTGGGGCGTTGGAGTCCCTCACGGGGGACTCTGCATCAGGAGGAAATGCCCCCAGAGCCTCGTGGCTCTACACAAACTATAGCGGTGGGGTCCCTCTCAGGGACTCGACAAGGCCCACTCACCGGCTTCCCCCGGACGGGCGGGGCTCTCCTCCTCTCACGGGAGCCTCGCTCCCTGAAGCACTTCTCCCCTCTCTCCTGGGCTCTCCCTCGCTTTGGGAGCCCAGGGGGGGGGGGGGGGACAAGGGAAGACGCCGGCTTCACTCCTCGCTTTCCGGATCCCGGGGTCGGCTCCCGGCAGCCTCGGGCTTCCTCCTTCCTTTGCCTGAAGCCCCGCCTACAACCAGGCGAGTCGCGGGCACTTCCGGGTCGCGCTGCTGAGGGCAGCCAGTAGTAGCGTGGCCCTGGAGACGTGGAGGCGGCACTTCCGGGTTGTCGCGGGCAGCGCGGCGGCTCGTACTAGGCAGGCAGGCGGGCTCTAAGTACCCGAGGAGTGGGCTCCCTCGTGGTAATTGACGAAATCCAAGTACGGGGCAATGCCGGGTGGCACCGGCCTTAAATAAAATATAAAGCGAGGTAGGCACTCGCGAATGTCGCAAATCGGCACAATCCGCCGGGCAGATGCCGGGTGGGCACCGGCTGTACAACGAGCGCTCCCCAGCGCTCGGGGACAAGGCACAGCGCTCTCAAGCGCCAAGGGACTAAAGAAAGCGCTCCTAAGCGCTTAGGGGCTAAAGAAAAGCGCTCCTAGCGCTAGGAATATCAGCAAAGCGCTATTGAGCGCTGGGGCACCAGGAAAGCGCTCCTAGCGCTATAAATCAAATAAGAGCGCCTCCAGGCACTCTAAGCAAAAAAGCAAAAGCTCCAGCAGGGACTGGAGGCAGGCAGAGGGGCAGGGCAGGGCCAGAGCCAGCACACTGGGTCTCCAGGCAGGGAGACAAGCCAAGTGGCGGTCCTCTTGGCCCCAGCAGCAGCAGCAGCCCCCTCTGGCAAGGATCCAAAAGTAGAACAACTTCTGTGGGGACACAGCCCCATTTTTATACAGAGAAATCCTTTGTTCAAGGGTGCAGAGTGGGGGCGGAACCAGTCGCAGCTGGTTCTTGAGTACTCTGTTTACCTCAACCACCCTCTCTATTCACTGGCAGGGCTTGGGTCATTAGACACACCACAGGGGGGCGGAGCCAGCATTGTGTGGGGAAAACCCAGGCCATCCAGGACACAGGTACACTCCTCCCACACATTACTCATGCAGATCTCCCACTCACCACCGGGCAGACCCATCCAGACTTCCTGGAGCCTGGCATGCCAGCCAGCTCCAGCCAATCACACGCCAGCACCCTCACAGCACACGTACAGCCATGTCTAGAAATGGCGCTTCTCTACTAGACAC
The DNA here is from genome assembly GCF_964261635.1 of Lissotriton helveticus. Taxonomy (NCBI): domain Eukaryota; kingdom Metazoa; phylum Chordata; class Amphibia; order Caudata; family Salamandridae; genus Lissotriton; species Lissotriton helveticus. Next base: position 1,201,532,845 of record NC_136071.1, on the reverse strand, counting down.
ATACATGCTGCATACACCATCTCGCAGCATTCACTCTCACGAGTTCACACATACCAGACTCAAGCCTGTACACCCCACGCATCAGGAACTACCAGGGACACATACATTCCCCATGCATTCCTATGGGCGGGCAGGCCTAGCTCAGCACATGCACTCAGAGTGCGCACGCACTTTCCACTGGGACACAGTGAAAGTGCGCAGAATCCAAAAATCACCATCTCCAGGTCACCATTTCAAGCAAAAAGTCTAGGGGTGAACCTGCCCTAAGGGCCCAAGTCCAACAACTGGGCTCTGTGGGTAGCAAGAGGCCTCTCCTCTCTCACTGCTGTACACAGTGTAACACTGGACTCTGTGGGCGGGGAGAGGCCTCTCCTCTCTCACTGCTGTACACAGTGTAACACTGGGCTCTGGGGGTGGGGAGAGGCCTCTCCTCCCTCACTGCTGTACACAGTGTAACACTGGGCTCTGTGGGTGGGGAGTGGCCTCTCCTCTCTCACTGCTGTACACAGTGTAACACTGGGCTCTGTGGGTAGAGAGAGGCCTCTCCTCCCTCACTGCTGTACACAGTGTAACACTGGGCTCTGTGGGTAACGAGAGGCCTCTCCTCTCTCACTGCTGTACACAGTGTAAAACGGGGCTCTGTGGGTGGGGTGAGGCCTCTCCTTCCTCACTCCTGTACACAGTGTAACACTGGGCTCTGTGGGTGGAGAGAGGCCTCTCCTCTCTCACTGCTGTACTCAGTGTAACACTGGGATCTGTGAGTGGAGAGAGGCCTGTCCTCTCTCACTGCTGTACACAGTGTAACACGGGGCTCTGTGGGTGGGGTGAGGCCTCTCCTTCCTCACTCCTGTACACAGTGTAACACTGGGCTCTGTGGGTGGAGAGAGGCCTCTACTGTCTCACTGCTGTACTCAGTGTAACACTGGGCTCTGTTGGGGAGAGGCCTCTCCTCCCTCACTGCTGTACACAGTGTAACACTTGGATCTGTGGGTGGAGAAAGGCCTCTCCTCCCTCACTGCTTTAAACAGTGTAACACTGGGCTCTGTGGGTAGCAAGAGGCCTCTCCTCTCTCACTGCTGTACACAGTGTAACACTGGGCTCTGTGGGTGGGGAGAGGCCTCTCCTCTCTCACTGCTCTACACAGTGTAACACTGGGCTCTGTGGGTGGGGAGGGGCCTCTCCTCTCTCAATGCTGTACACAGTGTAACACTGGGCTCTGTGGGTGGGGAGGGCCTCTCCTCCCTCACTGCTGTACACAGTGTAACACTGGGCTCTGTGGGTGGAGAGAGACCTCTCCTCTCTCACTGCTGTACACAGTGTAACATTGGACTCTGTGGGTGGAGAGAGACCTCTCCTCCCTCACTGCTGTACACAGTGTAACACTGGACTCTGAGGGTGGTGAGAGGCCTCTACTCTCTCACTGCTGTACACAGTGTAACACTGGTCTCTGTGGGTGGAGAGAGGCCTCTCCTCCCTCACTGCTGTACGCAGTGTAACACTGGGCTCTGTGGGTGGGGAGAGACCTCTCCTCTCTCACTGCTGTACACAGTGTAACACTGGGCTCTGAGGGTGGAGAGAGGCCTCTCCTCTCTCACTGCTGTACACAGTGTAACACTGGGCTCTGTGGGTGGAGAGAGGCCTCTCCTCTCTCACTGCTGTACACAGTGTAACACTGGGCTCTGTGGGTGGAGAGAGGCCACTCCTCCCTCACTGCTGTACACAGTGTCACACTGGGCTCTGTGTATGGTGAGAGACCTCTCCTCTCTCACTGCTGTACACAGTGTAACACTGGGCTGTGTGGGTGGGGAGAGGCCTCTCCTCCCTCACTGCTGTACACAGTGTAACACTGGGCTCTGTGTATGGTGAGAGACCTCTCCTCTCTCACTGCTGTACACAGTGTAACACTGGGCTCTGTGGGTGCATGAGGCCTCTCCTCCCTCACTGCTGTACACAGTGTAACACTGGGCTCTGTGGGTGGTGAGAGGCCTCTCCTCTCTCACTGCTGTACACAGTGTAACACTGGGCTCTGTGGGTGGGGAGAGGCCACTCCTCCCTCACTGCTGTACACAGTGTAACACTGGGCTCTGTGGGTGGTGAGGGGCCTCTCCTCCCTCACTGCTGTAAACAGTGTAACACTGGGCTCTGTGGGTGGTGAGAGGCCTCTCCTCTCTCACTGCTGTACACAGTGTAACACTGGGCTCTGTGGGTGGGGAGAGGCCTCTCCTCCCTCACTGCTGTACACAGTGTAACACTGGGCTCTGTGGGTGGTGAGGGGCCTCTCCTCTCTCACTGCTGTACACAGTGTAACACTGGGCTCTGTGGGTGGGGAGAGGCCTCTCCTCCCTCACTGCTGTACACAGTGTAACACTGGGCTCTGTGGGTGGAGAGCGGCCTCCCCTCCCTCACTGCTGTACACAGTCTAACACTGGGCTCTGTGGGTGGAGAGAGGCCTCCCCTCCCTCACTGCTGTACACAGTGTAACACTGGGCTCTGTGGGTTGGGAGAGGCCTCTCCTCTCTCACTGCTTTACACAGCGTAACACTGGGCTCTGTGGGTGGAGAGAGGCCTCTCCTCCCTCACTGCTGTACACAGTGTAACACTGGGCTCTGTGGGTTGGGAGAGGCCTCTCCTCTCTCACTGCTTTACACAGCGTAACACTGGGCTCTGTGGGTGGTGAGAGGCCTCTCCTCCCTCACTGCTGTACACAGTGTAACACTGGGCTCTGTGGATGGAGAGAGGCCTCTCCTCTCTCACTGCTGTACACACTGTAACACTGGGCTCTGTGGGTGGTGAGAGGCCTCTCCTCCCTCACTGCTGTACACAGTGTAACACTGGGCTCTGTGGGTGGAGAGAGGCCTCTCCTCTCTCACTGCTGTACACAGTGTAACACTGGGCTCTGTGGGTGGGGAGAGGCCTCTCCTCTGTCACTGCTGTACACAGTGTAACACTGGGCTCTGTGGGCGGGGAGAGGCCTCTCCTCTCTCACTGCTGTACACAGTGTAACACTGGGCTCTGTGGGGGCAAGAGGCCTCTCCTCTCTCACTGCTGTAAACAGTGTAACACTGGGCTCTGTGGGTAGCAAGAGGCCTCTCCCCCCTCACTGCTGTACACAGTGTAACACTGGGCTCTGTGGGGGTGAGAGAGGCCTCTCCTCCCTTACTGCTGCATACAGTGTAACACTGGGCTCTGAGGGTGGAGAGAGGCCTCTACTCTCTCACTGCTGCACACAGTGTAACACTGGGCTCTGTGGGTGGGGAGAGGCCTCTCCTCTCTCACTGCTGTACTCAGTGTAACACTGGGCTCTGTGTGTGGGGAGAGGCCTCTCCTCTCTCACTGCTGTACACAGTGTAACACTGGACTCTGTGGGTATAGAGAGGCCTCTCCTCTCTCACTGCTGTACGCAGTGTAACACTGGGCTCTGTGGGTAGAGAGAGGCCTCTCCTCTCTCACTGCTGTACACAGTGTAACACTGGGCTCTGTGGGTGGCGAGAGGCCTCTCCTCTCTCACTGCTGTACACGGTGTAACACTGGGCTCTGTGGGTGGGGAGAGGCCTCTCCTCTCTCACTGCTGTACACAGTGCAACACTGGGCTCTCTGGGTAGCAAGAGGCCTCTCCCCCCTCACTGCTGTACACAGTGTAACACCGGGCTCTGTGGGGGTGAGAGAAGCCTCTCCTCCCTTACTGCTGCATACAGTGTAACACTGGGCTCTGTGGGTGGGGAGAGGCCTCTCCTCCCTCACTGCTGTACACAGTGTAACACTGGGCTCTGTGAGTGGGGAGAGGCCTCCCCTCTCTCACTGCTGTACACAGTGTAACACTGGGCTCTGTGGGTGGGGAGAGGCCTCTCCTCTCTCACTGCTGTACACAGTGTAACACTGGGCTCTGTGGGTGGAGAGAGGCCTTTCCTCTCTCACTGCTGTACACAGTGTAACACTGGGCTCTGTGGGTGGCGAGAGGCCTCTCCTCTCTCACTGCTGTACACAGTGTAACACTGGGCTCTGTGGGTGGAGAGAGGCCTTTCCTCTCTCACTGCTGTACACAGTGTAACAATGGGCTCTGTGTATGGTGAGGGACCTCTCCTCTTTCACTGCTGTACACAGTGTAACACTGGGCTCTGTGGGTGGGGAGGGGCCTCTCCTCTCTCACTGCTGTACACAGTGTAACACTGGTCTCTGTGGGTGGAGAGAGGCCTCTCCTCCCTCACTGCTGTACACAGTGTAACACTGGGCTCTGTGGGTGGGGAGAGGCCTCTCCTCCCTCACTGCTGTACACAGTGTAACACTGGGCTCTGTGGGTAAGGAGAGGCCTCTCCTCCCTCACTGCTGTACACAGTGTAACACTGGTCTCTGTGGGTGGAGAGAGGCCTCTCCTCCCTCACTGCTGTACACAGTGTAACACTGGGCTCTGTGGGTGGGGAGAGGCCTCTCCTCTCTCACTGCTGTACACAGTGTAACACTGGGCTCTGTGGGTGGAGAGAGGCCTTTCCTCCCTCACTGCTGTACACAGTGTAACACTGGGCTCTGTGGGTGGCGAGAGGCCTCTCCTCTCTCACTGCTGTACACAGTGTAACACTGGGCTCTGTGGGTGGAGAGAGGCCTTTCCTCTCTCACTGCTGTACACAGTGTAACAATGGGCTCCGTGTATGGTGAGGGACCTCTCCTCTTTCACTGCTGTACACAGTGTAACACTGGGCTCTGTGGGTGGGGAGGGGCCTCTCCTCTCTCACTGCTGTACACAGTGTAACACTGGTCTCTGTGGGTGGAGAGAGGCCTCTCCTCCCTCACTGCTGTACACAGTGTAACACTGGGCTCTGTGGGTGGGGAGAGGCCTCTCCTCCCTCACTGCTGTACACAGTGTAACACTGGGCTCTGTGGGTAAGGAGAGGCCTCTCCTCCCTCACTGCTGTACACAGTGTAACACTGGGCTCTGTGGGTGGAGAGAGGCCTCTCCTCCCTCACTGCTGTACACAGTGTAACACTGGGCTCCGTGGGAGGTGAGAGGCCTCTCCTCTCTCACTGCTGTACACAGTGTAACACTGGGCTCTGTGGGAGGTGAGAGGTTTCTCCTCTCTCACTGCTGTACACAGTGTAACACTGGGCTCTGTGGGAGGTGAGAGACCTCTCCTCCCTCACTGCTGTACACAGTGTAACACTGGGCTCTGTGGGTGGTGAGAGGCCTCTCCTCCCTCACTGCTGTACACAGTGTAACACTGGGCTCTGTGGGTAGAGAGAGTCCTCTCCTCTCTCACTGCTGTACACAGTGTAACACTGGGCTCTGTGGGTGGGGAGAGGCCTCTCCTCTCTCACTGCTGTACTCAATGTAACACTGGGCTCTGTGGGTGGGGAGAGGCCTCTCCTCCCTCACTGCTGTACACAGTGTAACACTGGGCTCTATGGTTGGAGATAGGCCTCTCCTCTCTCACTGCTGTACACAGTGTAACACTGGGCTCTGTGGGTGGAGAGAGGCCTCTCCTCCCTCACTGCTGTACACAGTGTAACACTGGGATCTGTGGGTGGTGAGAGGCCTCTCCTCCCTCCCTGCTGTACACGGTGTAACACTGTGCTCTATGGTTGGAGAGAGGCCTCTCCTCCCTCACTGCTGTGCACAGTGTAACACTGGGCTCTGTGGGTGGAGAGAGACCTCTCCTCTCTCACTGCTGTACACAGTGTAACACTGGGCTCTGTGGGTGGGGAGAGCCCTCTCCTCTCTCACTGCTGTACACAGTGTAACACTGGGCTCTGTGGGTGGAGAGAGGCCTCTCCTCTCTCACTGCTGTACACTGTGTAACACTGGGCTCTGTGGGTGGGGAGAAGCCTCTCCTCCCTCACCGCTGTACACAGTGTAACACTGGGCTCTGTGGGTGGGGAGAGGCCTCTCCTCTCTCACTGCTGTACACTGTGTAACACTGGGCTCTGTGGGTGGGGAGAAGCCTCTCCTCCCTCACCGCTATACACAGTGTAACACTGGGCTCTGTGGGTGGAGAGAGGCCTCTCCTCCCTCACTGCTGTACACAGTGTAACACTGGGCTCCGTGGGTGGAGAGAGGCCTCTCCTCTCTCACTGCTGTACTCAGTGTAACACTGGGCTCTGTGGGTGGAGAGAGACCTCTCCTCTCTCATTGCTGTACACAGTTTAACACTGGACTCTGTGGATGGGGTGAGGCCTCTCCTCCCTCACTGCTGTACACAGTGTAACACTGGGCTCTGTGGGGGTGAGAGAGGCCTCTCCTCCCTTACTGCTGCATACAGTGTAACACTGGGCTCTGTGTATGGTGAGAGACCTCTCCTCTTTCACTGCTGTACACAGTGTAACACTGAGCTCTGTGGGTGGAGAGAGGCCTCTCCTCTCTCACTGCTGTACACTGTGTAACACTGGTCTCTGTGGGTGGAGAGAGGCCTCTCCTCCCTCACTGCTGTACACAGTGTAACACTGGGCTCTGTGGGTGGGGAGAGGCCTCTCCTCTCTCACTGCTGTACACAGTGTAACACTGGGCTCTGTGTATGGTGAGAGACCTCTCCTCTCTCACTGCTGTACACAGTGTAACACTGGGCTCTATGGGTGGCGAGAGGCCTCTCCTCTCTCACTGCTGTACACAGTGTAACACTGGGCTCTGTGGGTGGAGAGAGGCCTTTCCTCTCTCACTGCTGTACACAGTGTAACAATGGGCTCTGTGTATGGTGAGGGACCTCTCCTCTTTCACTGCTGTACACAGTGTAACACTGGGCTCTGTGGGTGGTGAGTGGCCTCTCCTCCCTCACTGCTGTACACAGTGTAACACTGGGCTCTGTGGGTGGTGAGAGACCTCTACTCTCTCACTGCTGTATACAGTGTAACACTGGGCTCTGTGGGTGAGGAGAGGCCTCTCCTCTCTCACTGCTGTGCAAAGTGTAACACTGGGCTCTGTGGGTGGAGAGAGGCCTCTCCTCTCTCACTGCTGTACACAGTGTAACACTGGACTCTGTGGGTGGAGAGAGGCCTCTCCTCTCTCATTGCTGTACACAGTGTAACACTGGGCTCTGTGGGTGGCAAGAGGCCTCTCCTCCCTTCCTGCAGTACACAGTGTTACACTGGGCTCTGTGGGTGGGGGGAGAGGCCTCTCCTCTCTCACTGCTGTACACAGTGTAACACTGGGCTCTGTGGGTGGAGAGAGGCCTCTCCTCCCTCACTGCTGTACACAGTGTAACATTGGGCTCGGTGGGGGTGAGAGGCCTCTCCTCTCTCACTGCTGTACACAGTGTAACACCGGGCTCTGAGGGTGGGGAGAGGCCTCTCCTCTCTCACTCCTGTACACAGTGTAACACTGGGCTCTGTGGGTGGGGAGAGGCCTCTCCTCTCTCACTCCTGTACACAGTGTAACACTGGGCTCTGTGGGTGGGGAGAGGCCTCTCCTCTCTCACTGCTGTACACAGTGTAACACTATACTCTGAGGGTGGAGAGAGGCCTCTCCTCCCTCACTGCTGTACACAGTGTAACACTGGGCTCTGGGGGTGGGGAGAGGCCTCCCCTCTCTCACTGCTGTACACAGTGTAACACTGGGCTCTGTGGGTGGAGAGAGGCCTCTCCTCCCTCACTGCTGTACACAGTGTAACACTGGGCTCTGTGGGTGGGGAGAGGCCTCTCCTCTCTCACTGTTGTACACAGTGTAACACGGGGCTCTGTGGGGGCGAGAGGCCTCTCCTCTCTCACTGCTGTACACAGTGTAACACTGGGCTCTGTGGGTGGGGAGAGGCCTCTCCTCTCTCACTGCTGTACACAGTGTAACCCTGGGCTCTGTGGGTGTGAGAGGCCTCTCCTCCCTCACCGCTGTACACAGTGTAACCCTGGGCTCTGTGGGTGGCGAGAGGCCTCTCCTCTCTCACTGTTGTACACAGTGTAACACGGGGCTCTGTGGGGGCGAGAGGCCTCTCCTCTCTCACTGCTGTACACAGTGTAACACTGGGCTCTGTGGGTGGTGAGAGACCTCTCCTCTCTCACTGCTGTACTCAGTGTAACACTGGGCTCTGTGGGTGGGGAGAGGCCTCTCCCCCCTCACTGCTGTACACAGTGTAACACGGGGCTCTGTGGGGGCGAGAGGCCTCTCCTCTCTCACTGCTGTACACAGTGTAACACGGGGCTCTGTGGGGACGAGAGGCCTCTCCTCTCTCACTGCTGTACACAGTGTAACACTGGGATCTGTGGGTGGTGAGAGGCCTCTCCTCTCTCACTGCTGTACACAGTGTAACACTGGGCTCTGTGGGTGGGGAGAGGCCTTTCCTCTCTCACTGCTGTACACAGTGTAACCCTGGGCTTTGTGGGTGTGAGAGGCCTCTCCTCTCTCACTGCTGTACACAGTGTAACACTGGGCTCTGTGGGTGGTGAAAGGCCTCTCCTCCCTCACTGCTGTAAACAGTGTAACACTGGGCTCTGTGGGTGGGGAGAGGCCTCTCCTCTCTCACTGCTGTACACAGTGTAACACTGGGCTCTGTGGGTGGGGAGAGCCCTCTCCTCTCTCACTGCTGTACACAGTGTAACACTGGGCTCGGTGGGTAGCAAGAGGCCTCTCCTCTCTCACTGCTGTACACGGTGTAACACTGGACTCTGTGGGTGGGGAGAGGCCTCTCCTCTCTCACTGCTGTACACAGTGTAACACTGGGCTCTGTGGGTGGGGGGAGAGGCCTCTCCTCCCTCACTGCTGTACACAGTGTAACACTGGGCTCTGTGGGTGGGGGGAGGCCTCTCCTCCCTCACTGCTGTACACAGTGTAACACTGGGCTCTGTGGGTGGAGAGAGGCCTCTCCTCCCTCACTGCTGTACACAGTGTAACACTGGGCTCTGTGGGTGGAGAGAGGCCTCTCCTCCCTCACTGCTGTACACAGTGTAACACTGGGCTCTGTGGGTGGGGAGAAGCCTCTCCTCTCTCACTGCTGTACACAGTGTAACAATGGGCTCTGTGGGTGGGGAGAAGCCTCTCCTCTCTCACTGCTGTACACAGTGTAACACTGGGCCACTGGGCTCTGTGGGTGGTGAGAGGCCTCTCCTCCCTCACTGCTGTACACAGTGTAACACTGGGCTCTGTGGGTGGCGAGAGGCCTCTCCTCTCTCACTGCTGTACACAGTGTAACACTGGGCTCTGTGGGTGGAGAGAGGCCTTTCCTCTCTCACTGCTGTACACAGTGTAACACTGGGCTCTGTGTATGGTGAGAGACCTCTCCTCTTTCACTGTTGTACACAGTGTAACACTGGGCTCTGTGGGTGGGGAGGGGCCTCTCCTCTCTCACTGCTGTACACAGTGTAACACTGGTCTCTGTGGGTGGAGAGAGGCCTCTCCTCCCTCACTGCTGTACACAGTGTAACACTGGTCTCTGTGGGTGGGGAGAGGCCTCTCCTCCCTCACTGCTGTACACAGTGTAACACTGGGCTCTGTGGGTGGGGAGAGGCCTCTCCTCCCTCACTGCTGTACACAGTGTAACACTGGGCTCTGTGGGCGGAGAGAGGCCTCTCCTCCCTCACTGCTGTACACAGTGTAACACTGGGCTCCGTGGGAGGTGAGAGGCCTCTCCTCTCTCACTGCTGTACACAGTGTAACACTGGGCTCTGTGGGAGGTGAGAGGCCTCTCCTCTCTCACTGCTGTACACAGTGTAACACTGGGCTCTGTGGGAGGTGAGAGACCTCTCCTCCCTCACTGCTGTACACAGTGTAACACTGGGCTCTGTGGGTGGTGAGAGGCCTCTCCTCCCTCACTGCTGTACACAGTGTAACACTGGGCTCTGTGGGTAGAGAGAGTCCTCTCCTCTCTCACTGCTGTACACAGTGTAACACTGGGCTCTGTGGGTGGGGAGAGGCCTCTCCTCTCTCACTGCTGTACTCAATGTAACACTGGGCTCTGTGGGTGGGGAGAGGCCTCTCCTCCCTCACTGCTGTACACAGTGTAACACTGGGCTCTATGGTTGGAGAGAGGCCTCTCCTCTCTCACTGCTGTACACAGTGTAACACTGGGCTCTGTGGGTGGAGAGAGGCCTCTCCTCCCTCACTGCTGTACACAGTGTAACACTGGGCTCTGTGGGTGGTGAGAGGCCTCTCCTCCCTCCCTGCTGTACACGGTGTAACACTGGGCTCTGTGGGTGGAGAGAGACCTCTCCTCTCTCACTGCTGTACACAGTGTAACACTGGGCTCTGTTGGTGGGGAGAGCCCTCTCCTCTCTCACTGCTGTACACAGTGTAACACTGGGCTCTGTGGGTGGAGAGAGGCCTCTCCTCCCTCACTGCTGTACACAGTGTAACACTGGGCTCTGTGGGTGGAGAGAGACCTCTCCTCTCTCACTGCTGTACACAGTGTAACACTGGGCTCTGTTGGTGGGGAGAGCCCTCTCCTCTCTCACTGCTGTACACAGTGTAACACTGGGCTCTGTGGGTGGAGAGAGGCCTCTCCTCTCTCACTGCTGTACACTGTGTAACACTGGGCTCTGTGGGTGGGGAGAAGCATCTCCTCCCTCACCGCTGTACACAGTGTAACACTGGGCTCTGTGGGTGGGGAGAGGCCTCTCCTCTCTCACTGCTGTACACAGTGTAACACTGGGCTCTGTGGGTGGAGAGAGGCCTCTCCTCCCTCACTGCTGTACACAGTGTAACACTGGGCTCTGTGGGTGGAGAGAGGCCTCTCCTCTCTCACTGCTGTACTCAGTGTAACACTGGGCTCTGTGGGTGGAGAGAGACCTCTCCTCTCTCATTGCTGTACACAGTTTAACACTGGACTCTGTGGATGGGGTGAGGCCTCTCCTCCCTCACTGCTGTACACAGTGTAACACTGGGCTCTGTGGGTGGGAGAGACCTCTCCTCTCTCACTGCTGTACACAGTGTAACACTGGGCTCTGTGGGTGGTGAGTGGCCTCTCCTCCCTCACTGCTGTACACAGTGTAACACTGGGCTCTGTGGGTGGTGAGAGACCTCTACTCTCTCACTGCTGTACACAGTGTAACACTGGGCTCTGTGGGTGGGGAGAGGCCTCTCCTCTCTCATTGCTGTACAAAGTGTAACACTGGGCTCTGTGGGTGGAGAGAGGCCTCTCCTCTCTCACTGCTGTACACAGTGTAACACTGGACTCTGTGGGTGGAGAGAGGCCTCTCCTCTCTCATTGCTGTACACAGTGTAACACTGGGCTCTGTGGGTGGCAAGAGGCCTCTCCTCCCTTCCTGCAGTACACAGTGTAACACTGGGCTCTGTGGGTGGGGGGAGAGGCCTCTCCTCTCTCATTGCTGTACAAAGTGTAACACTGGGCTCTGTGGGTGGAGAGAGGCCTCTCCTCTCTCACTGCTGTACACAGTGTAACACTGGACTCTGTGGGTGGAGAGAGGCCTCTCCTCTCTCATTGCTGTACACAGTGTAACACTGGGCTCTGTGGGTGGCAAGAGGCCTCTCCTCCCTTCCTGCAGTACACAGTGTTACACTGGGCTCTGTGGGTGGGGGGAGAGGCCTCTCCTCTCTCACTGCTGTACACAGTGTAACACTGGGCTCTGTGGGTGGGGAGAGGCCTCTCCTCTCTCACTCCTGTACACAGTGTAACACTGGGCTCTGTGGGTGGGGAGAGGCCTCTCCTCTCTCACTCCTGTACACAGTGTAACACTGTACTCTGAAGGTGGAGAGAGGCCTCTCCTCTCTCACTCCTGTACACAGTGTGTTGGAAATGGGATCCCCGGCTGGCCAGGGCTTTCGCCAAAGTCAGTCAGAGACCACCACTCCCAACTCAGGGCAAGGGAGTTACACGCCAAGATAACCCCCACTCACCCTCTAGGTAACGTGGCGCGAGCAGCAAGGCTAAACTTGGAGGCGATGTAGGCTAAGTATTTGCGCACGCACCCCAGCAACAACAACCAAAGGCCCACCACAAAGGAAACTCCACACAAGGTTATATAAAAATAGCCTTTGTATTACACCAAAACACATTAGATAAAACACACACTTTACAATGTGCCAGAGGCACGGGCAGAATTTACAAGGGGATATTTACAAGACAGGGCCACCTGGACCACTGTCAGGAATCAGAAGTAGCACTTTCAGAAATAGCACTTAGAAGGTAAAATATAAATGTACTTTAGCACAAAATAGCACACAACCAGTAACTACTGGTAACAGGACCTCACTAGCACCACCTGTACTAGGGAGAAAACAACCACCTATGTATCACAATACCTGTAGGGGTGTAAGAACAAAACACATGATGCAATGCATAACATTCATTCAGAGGTGTAAGGGAGGAAAACACATGATGCATCAACAATACATTCAGAGGTGCATAGAAAGTACAATTGCGCAAAACTCAGAAGTCACCACCTGTGACTGTCCATGTGTCCCAATGTCAGGGAGGGGGCCTAAACGTGGCAGCTGCCCACGAAGTGCTGGGCAGCTGGAGATGAGGATGGGGCCAACGCTGGAGCCTCACAGGCTCTGCAGAAATAAATGTCCCCCTGAGCCCCTCTGGGCTCTAGCAAATGTCTGGTCCCTCTGAGCCTCTCTGGATAAACAAATGGCCCCTGAGCCTCTCTGGGCTCTTAAACAACAATGGGGGCGCTTGAGCCCCTCGTGGGCTCTCAAAAATGCCCCCCTTGAGCCTTTCAGGCTCAACACAAAATGCGCCGTCTCTAGAGCCTCTCCGGGCTCAGCAACACAGGTAAGGCCCCCACGAGCCTTTCACTAGGGCTCTCAGTAACAGGGGCCGCCCCTCTGGGGCAGGGGGGTCCCTCACGGGGACCCGCGAACACGTGTGGCGCCTTTGGTGGGAGTCCCCCCCTCTGGGGGACTCGAGAACACTGGCCCGTCGTTGGAGTCCCAAAACTGGGGACTCAAGATTCACTTTGGCCCCGGAGCCTCTCAGGGCTCACAACCAGGACCGTCTGGCTGGAGGGGAGAGGGCGGGCACCGACAGCGTGTCCCGACGCCCTCCTCCCTTCACTTGTTCTCCCAGCCCCACTCACCGGTACTTGGAGCGAGGACTCCTCTCTCCGGCTGCTTCCAAAGCCGGCTCCTCTGGCTTCTTCCGGTGCGGGGCTCTCTTCTCCTCCCGGGAGCCCCGTGAGCAGCGCCACCCTTTCTCCCCTTCTCACGCTGCGGCGCCGGGGGCGGGACTTCCGGTCCTTCTCCCGGTCAGGCCGCGTAGGGATTGGCCGGCCGGCCCTTCACTTCCGGGACACCGCGGGCAGCGCGGCGGCCCGATTCAGGCAGGCAGGCGGGGTGTAAGCAGACGATGACTCAACCGAGGGGTTGGCTCCCTCGAGTTGATCAACAACGGGGCAATCAATGCCGGGTGGGCACCGGCCGAAGCAATCAAGGCGGCGCCCGAGCAAATCCAAAGCGCTCCAAGCGCTATATGTGGGAAATAAAGCGCTCCCTGCGCTAGGATACCATTAAAGCGCTCAGAGGCGCTTGTGGGGGGCAAAATACAGCGCTCCCAGCGCTGGGACAAAATCAAGCGCTCCCAAGCGCTAGAGTACCAAAATAGAGCGCTCCCAGGCGCTATAAGTAAAACAAAGGTCCAGCAGAGTCCTTCAGCAAGGCAGGGGGGCAAGGCTGGGCCCAGAGCCAGCACACTGGGTCTCCAGGCAGGGAGATACTCCAAGTGGCGGTCCTCTGGCCCAGCAGCAGCAGCAACAGCCCCCTCAGGATCCTAGAAGAGAACAACTTCAGTGGGGACACAGCCCCATTTTTATACACCATTTCCCTTTGTCTGAGGGTGCAGAGTGGGGGCGGAACCAGTCGCAGCTGGTTCTTGAGTACTCTGTTTACCTCAACCACCCTCTCTATTCACTGGCAGGGCTTGGGTCATTAGACACACCACAGGGGGGCGGAGCCAGCATTGTGTGGGGAAAACCCAGCCCATCCAGGACACAGGTACACTCCTCCCACACATTACTCATGCAGATCTCCCACTCACCACCGGGCAGACCCATCCAGACTTCCTGGAGCCTGGCATGCCAGCCAGCTCCAGCCAATCACACGCCAGCACCCTCACAGCACACGTACAGCCATGTCTAGAAATGGCGCTTCCCTACTAGACACATACATGCTGCATACACCATCTCGCAGCATTCACTCTCACGAGTTCACACATACCAGACTCAAGCCTGTACACCCCACGCATCAGGAACTACCAGGGACACATACATTCCCCATGCATTCCTATGGGCGGGCAGGCCTAGCTCAGCACATGCACTCAGAGTGCGCACGCACTTTCCACTGGGACACAGTGAAAGTGCGCAGAATCCCAAAATCACCATCTCCAGGTCACCATTTCAAGCAAAAAGTCTAGGGGTGAACCTGCCCTAAGGGCCAAAGTCCAACATAACCCCCTTCCAGCCAAAACGCAGGGGAGACCAATCACCACCGTGATGGACTTCCCTGCTTGGGGCGATAGAACACGGACGCGGGCCCGCAACTGCAGGGACACCCTCCTGTTCTACGCCACGGTGAACCCATGGGATTCCTTCTAAACACACTGTCAGGACCAACTGGGCTACCCCACTGGTACTCCCAAGTTGTCCGCGGCCAGGACCAGGCCCTGGGCCACCCAGGTGCCACTGGTCCATGCCAGTTCGCAGAGCGGGGGGTAGTAACCCCTGGCACATAGGAGCCATTCTCCACTCTTCCTGTCTGCCAGACAGGACTAGACTGCCACTGGTACTCCAGCCTAGGGCCTACAACCTCAGGCGGACCAGGAGTCTCAGGGAAGGCTCTCCTCCCCTTACCTCTTCTTCTAGGGTTCCTCCTCCTCCGGCGAGGGGTACACCTAGAACGCCATTCCAACCCAGGGCTTATCCACTCAGGTAGCACCGGGGTCAGAGGTGGGCTCTCCCACCCTCTGCACCCCCTTCCAGAGGTCTGCCCTCTCCCACCTGGAGAAGATCCACTGGAAGAAGAACCGGTCAGGACACTGGTTACAGTCATCCTACCCTTCAGGTCAGGCTGATCCTGAACCTGGCCTTCCAACCTCTGGTCTAAAACCTTCGGTGGAACAATTGCCTGGCACTCCAGGACTTCTGGGGACTTACACTCCATCCCCCGGAGGCTAACAAATGACACATCTGTTGTGGGACTGTCTGTCTGGCGCAGATCTCCCGCCCTCTGTCCACCTGACAGTGCGTGACAATCCCCCAGACCAGAAGTGGCGCCACCCGGGTCCCCCCAAGAAGATCTAGCCCAACTGGCTAGTCCCTGGTCCACTGGTGCATCCACTGGGGAACTCATCCCCCAATCACTCCTCACGCTGGACTCCTGTACCCTCCCTACCGGAGCGGTACTGCCAGCCTCTAGAACCACAGGAGCTCTGGTTACAGACGCTCCAGGTCCTCTACTCACTAGGAGATCTTCCTCAAATGGACTAACAGGACAGCCTAGGTCCCCAACCTGGTGTTCCCTACAGAAACCATCCAAGTCCTGAGGCAGGGCTTCGGGCATCTGGGGAACCTCGGTCTCCCCCTCACTCCTGCTCCACTGAGCCAGGCAGTGAGCCCCTACACCCTCCTCGCTATCCTGGGACCTAGCTGGGCTACACTGAGCCTCTTCCACCACGCTGGGCTGGAAGATACCTGAACCACTACTTTTGGAGTCACTCACCAATGACTCTAGAGAACCTCTAGCACTTTCCCAGCGCTCTGCTTCCTTAGCAAGCTCCCACGGACTAAAACATTCTAACCTCAGCAGGTGCTGGCGCAACTCTGGACAAACAACACTGAGCAACTGCTCTTTGAGAAACATATTCACCACTCCGTCCACCTCATTGTCCGGGTTAGTCATCAGCCAATCCCACATTGCATCAGAACAGTCATCCATAAAAAAAACCCACTTCTGTTGAGGCGGTTTCCTACTGCCCCTGAACTTTAACCTTAACTCCTCCTCTTGGGAACAAGGGACCATACGTTGGGCACGGGGTAGGGGACTGTCTGCACTGAAGTCTAAATAGCTGCCACCACTGGACTCAGCCCTCCCTGGGGAATCCAGAAAATTAAAACTGCGCGCAGGGGATAGTCTATCCTCCAGAGCTACTTTGCCTCTGGTGGAGGCCCTCTCAGCCTCCTCTATCCTTTCCTGCGCTAAGACCCTCTCGGTCTCTAGCTGTTGCTTCCTAAGCTCCAGCTGCGCCATAGCTTGGGCATGCTCCAACCTGAGCTTTTCTAAAGCCAGCTGGTGCTCCCTTTCTCTCCTCCTATCTTCCAGCTCCTCTGGGGACAGGGAAAGGGATGAGGCGCTGCCTCCTACGCTGGACCCAGCAAGGGACTCCCTATCTATGGGGTCCTCACTCTCTACTGGCATCCAGGTGCTGTCATCTTCTTCCTCCTCTTCTGAATCTTCAGGGCTCCCCACAGACCCACCACCCTCCTGGTGTGAAGCCCGGGCCCTTTCCTCACTGCGCTCAAGATCCCATTGATCCTCTTGCCATTTGACCATGCATCTCCTAAGTGCATACCATCCTGACTGATCCGCCCCTATGCCTCTCTCTTCACAGAACTTTCTCAGCTCCCACACACCGTATGTGGCTAGATCATTGAAATCAAAGACCAGCTCCATTCTGGCAGACGTTCTACAGAAGAGATCACACAGGGAACCTAGGGGTCTGAGCTAACACAGGAGTACACAATTCACAAAGGTATCAGCAAGCTCTCTACCCCAGAGAACTCACACTCACTTGCCTAGTGCCACACACCATTCATCCACACACAACCCTCCCCTCGGACTGGTAAGGCAGTTTCTACCACCCCTGATTCCTCAACCTGACCACAAGTGACACAGGTACCGACTCTGGGCTCAGGGAGGGGGACAAATGTACTGACACAATTGCACAATGATACCTTCAGGAGAAGAAAATATGAAACTTCCAAAAAAAACAATCCCCTAAAATGTGGTCATCTAAAATGCAGAGTTTTGTGGTGCAGCCAGCTGCTACTAAGGTACAAGGCAAACACAAATCCTTATCCCGCCGCTTGCCACCAATGTTGGAAATGGGATCCCCGGCTGGCCAGGGCTTTCACCAAAGTCAGTCAGAGACCACCACTCCCAAGTCAGGGCAAGGGAGTTACACGCCAAGATAACCCCCACTCACCCTCTAGGTAACGTGGCGCGAGCAGCAAGGCTAAACTTGGAGGCGATGTAGGCTAAGTATTTGCGCACGCACCCCAGCAACAACAACCAAAGGCCCACCACAAAGGAAACTCCACACAAGGTTATATAAAAATAGCCTTTGTATTACACCAAAACACATTAGATAAAACACACACTTTACAATGTGCCAGAGGCACGGGCAGAATTTACAAGGGGATATTTACAAGACAGGGCCACCTGGACCACTGTCAGGAATCAGAAGTAGCACTTTCAGAAATAGCACTTAGAAGGTAAAATATAAATGTACTTTAGCACAAAATAGCACACAACCAGTAACTACTGGTAACAGGACCTCACTAGCACCACCTGTACTAGGGAGAAAACAACCACCTATGTATCACAATACCTGTAGGGGTGTAAGAACAAAACACATGATGCAATGCATAACATTCATTCAGAGGTGTAAGGGAGGAAAACACATGATGCATCAACAATACATTCAGAGGTGCATAGAAAGTACAATTGCGCAAAACTCAGAAGTCACCACCTGTGACTGTCCATGTGTCCCAATGTCAGGGAGGGGGCCTAAACGTGGCAGCTGCCCACGAAGTGCTGGGCAGCTGGAGATGAGGATGGGGCCAACGCTGGAGCCTCACAGGCTCTGCAGAAATAAATGTCCCCCTGAGCCCCTCTGGGCTCTAGCAAATGTCTGGTCCCTCTGAGCCTCTCTGGGCTCTGGATAAACAAATGGCCCCTGAGCCTCTCTGGGCTCTTAAACAACAATGGGGGCGCTTGAGCCCCTCGTGGGCTCTCAAAAATGCCCCCCTTGAGCCTTTCAGGCTCAACACAAAATGCGCCGTCTCTAGAGCCTCTCCGGGCTCAGCAACACAGGTAAGGCCCCCACGAGCCTTTCACTAGGGCTCTCAGTAACAGGGGCCGCCCCTCTGGGGCAGGGGGGTCCCTCACGGGGACCCGCGAACACGTGTGGCGCCTTTGGTGGGAGTCCCCCCCTCTGGGGGACTCGAGAACACTGGCCCGTCGTTGGAGTCCCAAAACTGGGGACTCAAGATTCACTTTGGCCCCGGAGCCTCTCAGGGCTCACAACCAGGACCGTCTGGCTGGAGGGGAGAGGGCGGGCACCGACAGCGTGTCCCGACGCCCTCCTCCCTTCACTTGTTCTCCCAGCCCCACTCACCGGTACTTGGAGCGAGGACTCCTCTCTCCGGCTGCTTCCAAAGCCGGCTCCTCTGGCTTCTTCCGGTGCGGGGCTCTCTTCTCCTCCCGGGAGCCCCGTGAGCAGCGCCACCCTTTCTCCCCTTCTCACGCTGCGGCGCCGGGGGCGGGACTTCCGGTCCTTCTCCCGGTCAGGCCGCGTAGGGATTGGCCGGCCGGCCCTTCACTTCCGGGTCACCGCGGGCAGCGCGGCGGCCCGATTCAGGCAGGCAGGCGGGGTGTAAGCAGACGATGACTCAACCGAGGGGTTGGCTCCCTCGAGTTGATCAACAACGGGGCAATCAATGCCGGGTGGGCACCGGCCGAAGCAATCAAGGCGGCGCCCGAGCAAATCCAAAGCGCTCCAAGCGCTATATGTGGGAAATAAAGCACTCCCTGCGCTAGGATACCATTAAAGTGCTCAGAGGCGCTTGTGGGGGGCAAAATACAGCGCTCCCAGCGCTGGGACAAAATCAAGCGCTCCCAAGCGCTAGAGTACCAAAATAGAGCGCTCCCAGGCGCTATAAGTAAAACAAAGGTCCAGCAGAGTCCTTCAGCAAGGCAGGGGGGCAAGGCTGGGCCCAGAGCCAGCACACTGGGTCTCCAGGCAGGTAGACACTCCAAGTGGCGGTCCTCTGGCCCAGCAGCAGCAGCAACAGCCCCCTCAGGATCCTAGAAGAGAACAACTTCAGTGGGGACACAGCCCCATTTTTATACACCATTTCCCTTTGTCTGAGGGTGCAGAGTGGGGGCGGAACCAGTCGCAGCTGGTTCTTGAGTACTCTGTTTACCTCAACCACCCTCTCTATTCACTGGCAGGGCTTGGGTCATTAGACACACCACAGGGGGGCGGAGCCAGCATTGTGTGGGGAAAACCCAGCCCATCCAGGACACAGGTACACTCCTCCCACACATTACTCATGCAGATCTCCCACTCACCACCGGGCAGACCCATCCAGACTTCCTGGAGCCTGGCATGCCAGCCAGCTCCAGCCAATCACACGCCAGCACCCTCACAGCACACGTACAGCCATGTCTAGAAATGGCGCTTCCCTACTAGACACATACATGCTGCATACACCATCTCGCAGCATTCACTCTCACGAGTTCACACATACCAGACTCAAGCCTGTACACCCCACGCATCAGGAACTACCAGGGACACATACATTCCCCATGCATTCCTATGGGCGGGCAGGCCTAGCTCAGCACATGCACTCAGAGTGCGCACGCACTTTCCACTGGGACACAGTGAAAGTGCGCAGAATCCCAAAATCACCATCTCCAGGTCACCATTTCAAGCAAAAAGTCTAGGGGTGAACCTGCCCTAAGGGCCAAAGTCCAACACAGTGTAACACTGGGCTCTGTGGGTGGGGAGAGGCCTCTCCTCTCTCACTGCTGTACACAGTGTAACACTGTACTCTGAGGGTGGAGAGAGGCCTCTCCTCCCTCACTGCTGTACACAGTGTAACACTGGGCTCTGGGGGTGAGGAGAGGCCTCTCCTCTCTCACTGCTGTACACAGTGTAACACTGGGCTCTGTGGGTGGCGAGAGGCCTCTCATCTCTCACTGTTGTACACAGTGTAACACGGGGCTCTGTGGGGGCGAGAGGCCTCTCCTCTCTCACTGCTGTACACAGTGTAACACTGGGCTCTGTGGGTGGGGAGAGGCCTCTCCTCTCTCACTGCTGTACACAGTGTAACACTGGTCTCTGTGGGTGGAGAGAGGCCTCTCCTCCCTCACTGCTGTACACAGTGTAACACTGGACTATGTGGGTGGAGAGAGGCCTCTCCTCTCTCACTGCTGTACACAGTGTAACCCTGGACTATGTGGGTGGAGAGAGGCCTCTCCTCTCTCACTGCTGTACACAGTGTAACCCTGGGCTCTGTGGGTGTGAGAGGCCACTCCTCCCTCACCGCTGTACACAGTGTAACCCTGGGCTCTGTGGGTGGCGAGAGGCCTCTCCTCTCTCACTGTTGTACACAGTGTAACACGGGGCTCTGTGGGGGCGAGAGGCCTCTCCTCTCTCACTGCTGTATGTTATGTTATGTTATGTTAAATTGGCTCTTCTATAGCGCGCGGCTACTCCAAGGAGTGTCCCGGCGCTTTGGCGAAGAGAGAAACAAGGAAAAGTTTACAGCATAACAGTGCTCCAAGAAGGGACGGGATTTACAGGGAGAAAAGCCAGGTATTTAGCTCCTTTCTGAAGGCTAGCAAGTTGGTAGCCAATCTTAAAGATCGAGGGAGATCGTTCCAGCAACGCGGTGCAAGGTAACGAAAGGAGCGACCTCCGGTTCGAGTGCGCCTGATGGAAGGAACCACGGCTTTGGCCTCATAGGCAGACCTGAGAGTTCTTCTAGGGACATAGAAGGCGATCCGCTTACAAAGATAGTTTGGGCCAATTCGATGAAGCGCCTTGAAAGCCAGAGTCAGAATCTTGAAAGTGACTCTCTTGGCGATCGGAAGCCAATGGAGTTGCTCTAGAAGCTCCGAAGCCCGCGCCCTTCGCGGGAGTCCAAAAATGGCTCTGGCCGCCGAATTCTGCACCACCTGCAAACGGGCCATCAGATATTTAGGAAGGCCCAGATAAAGAGGGTTCACGTAGTCAAGACGTGACCCTATCAGGGCTTGCACAGTGATTTTTTTGTGCTGGAGGTACAGTAAAGGGAGGAACTTCCTTAGCATTTTAAGGATGCCGAAACATTTTCCTGTCAGCCCGATGATCTGGGGTCTAAGGGAGAGGTCGACATCACACAGGAAGCCCAGATTTTTCGCCTTTACTGATGCAGTGTTGGGTGGAGACATGTCACCAGGCCACCATGACTTCCAGCCCGGATCGGGCGGGCAGCCAAAGAAAAGCAACTCAGACTTGTCCGAGTTGCACTTCAAACTGTGTCCCTGAAACCACTTAAAAACGGCTTCGAGGCATTCCTGAATCCGCCCGCTGTCGAAATTTTCCCCCTTGCCACATGAAAAAAGAAGCTGGGTGTCATCCGCGTAGGATATGATCTGGGCACCGAAAGACTCCGCCACCGCCGCAAGAGGGGCCATATAGATATTAAACAGGGTGGGGCTCAGGATAGAACCCTGAGGAACCCCCACGTCAAGCGGCGGCATTTCGGCGGAGAACGGAGGTGCCCAGACCACTTGCCGGCGGTTGGTCAGAAAGGACTTAAACCAATTCAACACCGTCCCACGAAAGCCTATCTCCCAGAGTCTTACAAGGAGACCGGCATGGGGCACGGTGTCGAACGCCGCCGACAAGTCCAGCATGACCAAGATGGCTTTTCCCTCTCCATCCAGTATCTCTCGGATGGCATCAGTGATTTCAAGGAGAGCAGTCTCCGTGCTAAAATTAGCACGGAAGCCCGACTGAGAGTCGTGCAGAATGTTGTTACTCTCTATGAAGGTGGAAATAGAGAGGTGCACGTGCTTCTCAATCACTTTAGCCAGTGAGGGGAGGAGGGAGATTGGTCTGTAATTCACATGAGCAAGGGGGTCTAAAGATGGTTTCTTCAAAAGCGGGAGGATAAGGGCGTGCTTCCATTCATTTGGTACCTCTCCTGAAATCAGGGAGGCATTAAGCAAGGGATTAAGCAGAGTATTAACTGCCGGTGCAATTTTCCCCAAACACTTGGCAGGGCAGGGGTCAAGCGGCGAGCCCGATTTAAGCCGAGAGAGCAGATTTAAAGAGGAAGCATGAGAGATAGAAGGGAAGTCCCAAAGCAAAGGGCCAGCGTCCTTGCCGGCTGAAAACATAGATGCGGGCAGGTCGGCCGCAGGGGAAAGCCCCGATGCCGGAAAAGAGCCTTGGATGAGTTTGATTTTATTGGTGAAGAATTCACCAAGTTGCCTGATCCAGGCTGTGGTGTGAGCATGATTAGGTGTGCAGGATACAGGTGACACAAATTCCCGAACAACTTTAAAGATTTCCTTGCTCACGCATTCAGCAGCATCAATTCTGCGCTCTAAATACACCTTTTTTGCCTCGAAGATGTGCTTATGATAGAGACAAATAAGCTCCTTGTATTTGCTCTTGTCTTCCAGGTCGTATCTCCGTCTCCAGTCCCTTTCTGCCCTCTTGCAGTCTTGGCGCATCCTGGCCAAGAGTGGAGTAAAACAGGGGGCCGATACCTGTCTACCCGCATCCTTACTAGGCTTCCCAGGGGCTAACTCCTCCAGTCTGGTAGAAAGCCATTTCTGAAACAATTCCAGATCCTGTTCCAGATGACCTGTGAGCTGACAGGGGTACCGACCCAGAGCATCTGCTAGCATGTCCGCAGTGACTCGATAGAAAGGTCGAGACACTCTTGTTGCGTCTCTCACTCCTCTAGAGCCGGACGTGACTGCAGCTAAGATGCAAAATTTGATCAAATAGTGGTCGGTCCATAAGACTGGCATAGGAGGAGATGCCTCTATGATCCTAGTGGAAAAAATCTGATCCAACACATGGCCTTTGTCATGAGTAGCACTGACAACATAGGGAGTCATCCCAAGTGGACACACGATGTCAGACAGTTTGATGGTGTCGGGGTCTAAAGGCTTATCCATGTGTAGATTGAAATCTCCCAGAAGGATACAGTGCTCCGATCTAAGACACGGCACTGAGAGAGCAGCCTGTAGATCATCGAAAAAGGTGCCCAGCGGGCCGGGAGCCCTATAGATGATAATCCCTGAGCAGGTTTGGCGGGGACGTGTATTTAACAAGGACCCCCTGATTGCATTAATTTTGTAGTTCCTAGGTCAGGGAAAAAACATTCGAAAGATAACAACCTAAGCAACTAAGTTCTCAAACACATTGGTGGTGAATTGAATGAACAATTGGCTGAGACTGACTGTAAAACTTAAATGTTTTTATTTAACACTTACACAGTTAATAAATCATTATTAAAACATAATCATACAAGTTAAAAATTCATACAAGATTCTTAAAAAACAAATGAAAACATAAATAAATTTATCAATAATGAATCTGTGGCGAGAAATGAGTCTCATTTCTCGCCACAGATTCATTATTCATCATTCATTGTGTTTGAGAACTTAGTTGCTTAGGTTGTTATCTTTCGAACAGGTTTGGCGGGGAGACAGTTTAAGAGTGAACCCCAGGGCCTCACTGCCAGCAATGTTTTGTACCGCAAAAGTCGAGCAGGGGATACTGTTGTCCACTATTATTGCCACTCCACCACCTCTGCCGTTATCTCTATCCCTCCTAAAGATGGTATAATTAGGGGGGATAGCAGCGGCAACATCAGGGGCGGAGCTTTCGCTCAACCAAGTCTCAGTGAGAAACAGACACGAGATTTTAGAGTCTGTAAGCAAATTCCAGATGTCTGTGGAATGCTTGCTGAGCGATCTGGTGTTAAGCAGACAACAGGGATACTGGAGGGAATTATGCCCAGAAGCACACTCTTCCTTAGGGAACAACTTCCATCCACAGCCCGAGCAGCCCTTCCTGAGCAAGCGACCGCCCGGGAAAACATGGTGGCAAGAGGGAGCAGAGCGCCTAAGCGCAAATAACTCACTTACAGAATAGCATACCATAACAGCGCTGTCACATAAAATGAAGAACACTAAATTTAAAAAGCCTACCACGCCGCCTCGCCGCCCTCCGAGACGCTGACAAGCGCAGACGGGCAGGACTCTGGCACGACTCAGGCAGAGAGAAGGCACGCCCGCTGCGCGCCATGAGGCGAGCTTTAAGTAGGCAGCTCCCCCAGTCCACGATCGTAAGGACGCTCTAAGATGGCGCCCAGAGTTCCTCACCACTCAAAGATGGCGCTCCCCGCCCTCTGCCTCCCCGGACCCGGACCCGCTCAACAGCGGTGGGATTACAAAGAATTAAAGTGCGGGTGAGTGGCCAGAGACCCAGAGGTTAAAACCAGGGGAAAGGAAAAAGAAATGAAAATAAATAAAAAACGGGAGGTTTAAAAATGCAAAGTAGCGCTGAGAGAGCGCGCGTGGGCTACAGCAAAGCGCTGCTGCAGTCCTTGACCTTAGGTCCAAATCGCCAGGTACACAGTGTAACACTGGGCTCTGTGGGTGGGGAGGGGCCTCTCCTCTCTCACTGCTGTACACAGTGTAACACTGGGCTCTGTGGGTGGGGAGGGGCCTCTCCTCTCTCACTGCTGTACACAGTGTAACACTGGGCTCTGTGGGTGGGGAGAGGCCTCTCCTCTCTCACTGCTGTACACAGTGTAACACTGGGCTCTGGGGGTGGGGAGAGGCTTCTCGTCCCTCACTGCTGTACACAGTGTAACACTGGGCTCTGTGGGTGGAGAGAGGCCTCTCCCTTGTCACTGTTGTACACAGTGTAACACTGGGCTCTGTGGGTGCATGAGGCCTCTCCTCCCTCACTGCTGTACACAGTGTAACACTGGGCTCTGTGGGTGGTGAGAGGCCTCTCCTCTCTCACTGCTGTACACAGTGTAACACTGGGCTCTGTGGGTGGGGAGAGGCCACTCCTCCCTCACTGCTGTACACAGTGTAACACTGGGCTCTGTGGGTGGTGAGGGGCCTCTCCTCCCTCACTGCTGTAAACAGTGTAACACTGGGCTCTGTGGGTAGCAAGAGGCCTCCCCTATCTCACTGCTGTACACAGTGTAACACTGGGCTCTGTGGGTGGGGAGAGGCCTCCCCTCCCTCACTGCTGTACACAGTGTAACACTGGGCTCTGTGGGTGGAGAGAGGCCTCTCCTCCCTCACTGCTGTACACAGTGTAACACTGGACTCTGTGAGTGGAGAGAGGCCTCTCCTCCCTCACTGCTGTACACAGTGTAACACTGGGCTCTGTGGGTGGAGAGAGGCCTCTCCTCCCTCACTGCTGTACACAGTGTAACACTGGACTCTGTGAGTGGAGAGAGGCCTCTCCTCCCTCACTGCTGTACACAGTGTAACACTGGACTCTGTGGGTTGGGAGAGGCCTCTCCTCTCTCACTGCTGTACACAGTGTAACACTGGGCTCTGTGGGTTGGGAGAGGCCTCTCCTCTCTCACTGCTGTACACAGCGTAACACTGGGCTCTGTGGGTGGTGAGAGGCCTCTCCTCCCTCACTGCTGTACACAGTGTAACACTGGGCTCTGTGGGTGGAGAGAGGCCTCTCCTCTCTCACTGCTGTACACACTGTAACACTGGGCTCTGTGGGTGGTGAGAGGCCTCTCCTCCCTCACTGCTGTACACAGTGTAACACTGGGCTCTGTGGGTGGAGAGAGGCCTCTCCTCTCTCACTGCTGTACACAGTGTAACACTGGGCTCTGTGGGTGGGGAGAGGCCTCTCCTCTCTCACTGCTGTACACAGTGTAACACTGGGCTCTGTGGGTGGGGAGAGGCCTCTCCTCTCTCACTGCTGTACACAGTGTAACACTGGGCACTGTGGGGGCAAGAGGCCTCTCCTCTCTCACTGCTGTACACACTGTAACACTGGGCTCTGTGGGTGGTGAGAGGCCTCTCCCCCCTCACTGCTGTACACAGTGTAACACTGGGCTCTGTGGGGGTGAGAGAGGCCTCTCCTCCCTTACTGCTGCATACAGTGTAACACTGGGCTCTGAGGGTGGAGAGAGGCCTCTCCTCTCTCACTGCTGCACACAGTGTAACACTGGGCTCTGTGGGTGGGGAGAGGCCTCTCTTCTCTCACTGCTGTACACAGTGTAACACTGGGCTCTGTGGGTGGGAAGAGGCCTCACCCTCTCACTGCTGTACTCAGTGTAACACTGGGCCCTGTGTGTGGGGAGAGGCCTCTCCTCTCTCACTGCTGTACACAGTGTAACACTGGACTCTGTGGGTAGAGAGAGGCCTCTCCTCTCTCACTGCTGTACACAGTGTAACACTGGGCTCTGTGGGTGGGGAGAGGCCTCTCCTCTCTCACTGCTGTTCACCGTGTAACACTGGGCTCTGTGGGTGGGGAGAGGCCTCTCCTCTCTCACTGCTGTACACAGTGTAACACTGGGCTCTGTGAGTGGGGAGAGGCCTCCCCTCTCTCACTGCTGTACTCAGTGTAACACTGGTCTCTGTGGGTGGTGAGAGGCCTCTCCTCCCTCACTGCTGTACACAGTGTAACACTGGGCTCTGTGGGTGGAGAGAGGCCTCTCCTCTGTCACTCCTGTACACAGTGTAACATTGGACTCTGTGGGTGGGGAGAGGCCTCTCCTCCCTCACTGCTGTACACAGTGTAACACTGGGCTCTGTGGGTGGAGAGAGTCCTCTCCTCTCTCACTGCTGTACACAGTGCAACACTGGGCTCTGTGGGGGTGAGAGAGGCCTCTCCTCCCTTACTGCTGCATACAGTGTAACACTGGGCTCTGTGGGGGTGAGAGAGGCCTCTCCTCTCTCACTGCTGTACACAGTGTAACACTGGGCTCTGTGGGTGGAGAGAGGCTTTTCCTCTGTCACTCCTGTACACAGTGTAACACTGGACTCTGTGGGTGGGGAGAGGCCTCTCCTCCCTCACTGCTGTACACAGTGTAACACTGGGCTCTGTGGGGGTGAGAGAGGCCTCTCCTCCCTTACTGCTGCATACAGTGTAACACTGGGCTCTGTGTATGGTGAGAGACCTCTCCTCTTTCACTGCTGTACACAGTGTAACACTGGGCTCTGTGGGTGGGGAGGGGCCTCTCCTCTCTCACTGCTGTACACAGTGTAACACTGGGCTCTGTGGGTGGAGAGAGGCCTCTCCTCTCTCACTGCTGTACACTGTGTAACACTGGTCCCTGTGGGTGGAGAGAGGCCTCTCCTCCCTCACTGCTGTACACAGTGTAACACTGGGCTCTGTGGGTGGGGAGAGGCCTCTCCTCTCTCACTGCTGTACACAGTGTAACACTGGGCTCTGTGTATGGTGAGAGACCTCTCCTCTCTCACTGCGGTACACAGTGTAACACTGGGCTCTGTGGGTGGCGAGAGGCCTCTCCTCTCTCACTGCTGTACACAGTGTAACACTGGGCTCTGTGGGTGGAGAGAGGCCTTTCCTCTCTCACTGCTGTACACAGTGTAACAATGGGCTCTGTGTATGGTGAGGGACCTCTCCTCTTTCACTGCTGTACACAGTGTAACACTGGGCTCTGTGGGTGGGGAGGGGCCTCTCCTCTCTCACTGCTGTACACAGTGTAACACTGGTCTCTGTGGGTGGAGAGAGGCCTCTCCTCCCTCACTGCTGTACACAGTGTAACACTGGGCTCTGTGGGTGGGGAGAGGCCTCTCCTCCCTCACTGCTGTACACAGTGTAACACTGGGCTCTGTGGGTGGGGAGAGGCCTCTCCTCCCTCACTGCTGTACACAGTGTAACACTGGGCTCTGTGGGTGGAGAGAGGCCTCTCCTCCCTCACTGCTGTACACAGTGTAACACTGGGCTCTGTGGGTGGTGAGAGGCCTCTCCTCCCTCACTGCTGTACACAGTGTAACACTGGGCTCTGTGGGTAGAGAGAATCCTCTCCTCTCTCACTGCTGTACACAGTGTAACACTGGGCTCTGTGGGTGGTGAGAGACCTCTCCTCTCTCACTGCTGTACCCAATGTAACACTGGGCTCTGTGGGTGGGGAGAGGCCTCTCCTCTCTCACTGCTGTACTCAATGTAACACTGGGCTCTGTGGGTGGGGAGAGGCCTCTCCTCTCTCACTGCTGCACACAGTGTAACACTGGGCTCTGTGGGTGGGGAGAGGCCTCTCCTCTCTCACTGCTGTACACAGTGTAACACTGGGCTCTGTGGGTGGGAAGAGGCCTCACCCTCTCACTGCTGTACTCAGTGTAACACTGGGCCCTGTGTGTGGGGAGAGGCCTCTCCTCTCTCACTGCTGTACACAGTGTAACACTGGACTCTGTGGGTAGAGAGAGGCCTCTCCTCTCTCACTGCTGTACACAGTGTAACACTGGGCTCTTTGGGTAGAGAGAGGCCTCTCCTCTCTCACTGCTGTACACAGTGTAACACTGGGCTCTGTGGGTGGCGAGAGGCCTCTCCTCTCTCACTGCTGTACACCGTGTAACACTGGGCTCTGTGGGTGGGGAGAGGCCTCTCCTCTCTCACTGCTGTACACAGTGTAACACTGGGCTCTGTGGGTAGCAAGAGGCCTCTCCCCCCTCACTGCTGTACACAGTGTAACACCGGGCTCTGTGGGGGTGAGAGAAGCCTCTCCTCCCTTACTGCTGCATACAGTGTAACACTGGGCTCTGTGGGTGGGGAGAGGCCTCTCCTCTCTCACTGCTGTACACAGTGTAACACTGGGCTCTGTGGGTGGAGAGAGGCCTCTCCTCCCTCACTGCTGTACACAGTGTAACCCTGGGCTCTGTGGGTGGAGAGAGGCCTCTCCTCTGTCACTCCTGTACACAGTGTAACACTGGGCTCTGTGGGTGAGGAGGGGCCTCTCCTCTGTCACTCCTGTACACAGTGTAACATTGGACTCTGTGGGTGGGGAGAGGCCTCTCCTCCCTCACTGCTGTACACAGTGTAACACTGGGCTCTGTGGGGGTGAGAGAGGCCTCTCCTCCCTTACTGCTGCATACAGTGTAACACTGGGCTCTGTGGGGGTGAGAGAGGCCTCTCCTCTCTCACTCCTGTACACAGTGTAACACTGGGCTCTGTGGGTGGGGAGGGGCCTCTCCTCTCTCACTGCTGTACACAGTGTAACATTGGACTCTGTGGGTGGGGAGAGGCCTCTCCTCCCTCACTGCTGTACACAGTGTAACACTGGGCTCTGTGGGGGTGAGAGAGGCCTCTCCTCCCTTACTGCTGCATACAGTGTAACACTGGGCTCTGTGGGGGTGAGAGAGGCCTCTCCTCTCTCACTCCTGTACACAGTGTAACACTGGGCTCTGTGGGTGGGGAGGGGCCTCTCCTCTCTCACTCCTGTACACAGTGTAACACTGGTCTCTGTGGGTGGTGAGAGGCCTCTCCTCCCTCACTGCTGTACTCAGTGTAACACTGGGCTCTGTGGGTGGAGAGAGGCTTTTCCTCTGTCACTCCTGTACTCAGTGTAACACTGGTCTCTGTGGGTGGGGAGAGGCCTCTCCTCCCTCACTGCTGTACTCAGTGTAACACTGGTCTCTGTGGGTGGTGAGAGGCCTCTCCTCTCTCACTGCTGTACACAGTGTAACACTGGGCTCTGTGGGTGGAGAGAGGCTTTTCCTCTGTCACTCCTGTACACAGTGTAACACTGGACTCTGTGGGTGGGGAGAGGCCTCTCCTCCCTCACTGCTGTACACAGTGTAACACTGGGCTCTGTGGGGGTGAGAGAGGCCTCTCCTCCCTTACTGCTGCATACAGTGTAACACTGGGCTCTGTGTATGGTGAGAGACCTCTCCTCTTTCACTGATGTACACAGTGTAACACTGGGCTCTGTGGGTGGGGAGGGGCCTCTCCTCTCTCACTGCTGTACACAGTGTAACACTGGGCTCTGTGGGTGGAGAGAGGCCTCTCCTCTCTCACTGCTGTACACTGTGTAACACTGGTCCCTGTGGGTGGAGAGAGGCCTCTCCTCCCTCACTGCTGTACACAGTGTAACACTGGGCTCTGTGGGTGGGGAGAGGCCTCTCCTCTCTCACTGCTGTACACAGTGTAACACTGGGCTCTGTGTATGGTGAGAGACCTCTCCTCTCTCACTGCTGTACACAGTGTAACACTGGGCTCTGTGGGTGGCGAGAGGCCTCTCCTCTCTCACTGCTGTACACTGTGTAACACTGGTCCCTGTGGGTGGAGAGAGGCCTCTCCTCCCTCACTGCTGTACACAGTGTAACACTGGGCTCTGAGGGTGGGGAGAGGCCTCTCCTCTCTCACTGCTGTACACAGTGTAACACTGGGCTCTGTGTATGGTGAGAGACCTCTCCTCTCTCACTGCTGTACACAGTGTAACACTGGGCTCTGTGGGTGGCGAGAGGCCTCTCCTCTCTCACTGCTGTACACAGTGTAACACTGGGCTCTGTGGGTGGAGAGAGGCCTTTCCTCTCTCACTGCTGTACACAGTGTAACAATGGGCTCTGTGTATGGTGAGGGACCTCTCCTCTTTCACTGCTGTACACAGTGTAACACTGGGCTCTGTGGGTGGGGAGGGGCCTCTCCTCTCTCACTGCTGTACACAGTGTAACACTGGTCTCTGTGGGTGGAGAGAGGCCTCTCCTCCCTCACTGCTGTACACAGTGTAACACTGGGCTCTGTGGGTGGGGAGAGGCCTCTCCTCCCTCACTGCTGTACACAGTGTAACACTGGGCTCTGTGGGTGGGGAGAGGCCTCTCCTCCCTCACTGCTGTACACAGTGTAACACTGGGCTCTGTGGGTGGAGAGAGGCCTCTCCTCCCTCACTGTTGTACACAGTGTAACACTGGGCTCTGTGGGTGGTGAGAGGCCTCTCCTCCCTCACTGCTGTACACAGCGTAACACTGGGCTCTGTGGGTAGAGAGAGTCCTCTCCTCTCTCACTGCTGTACACAGTGTAACACTGGGCTCTGTGGGTGGTGAGAGACCTCTCCTCTCTCACTGCTGTACCCAATGTAACACAGGGCTCTGTGGGTGGGGAGAGGCCTCTCCTCTCTCACTGCTGTACTCAATGTAACACTGGGCTCTGTGGGTGGGGAGAGGCCTCTCCTCTCTCACTGCTGCACACAGTGTAACACTGGGCTCTGTGGGTGGGAAGAGGCCTCACCCTCTCACTGCTGTACACAGTGTAACACTGGGCTCTGTGGGTGGTGAGAGACCTCTCCTCTCTCACTGCTGTACACAGTGTAACACTGGACTCTGTGGGTAGAGAGAGGCCTCTCCTCTCTCACTGCTGTACACAGTGTAACACTGGGCTCTTTGGGTAGAGAGAGGCCTCTCCTCTCTCACTGCTGTACACAGTGTAACACTGGGCTCTGTGGGTGGCGAGAGGCCTCTCCTCTCTCACTGCTGTACACCGTGTAACACTGGGCTCTGTGGGTGGGGAGAGGCCTCTCCTCTCTCACTGCTGTACACAGTGTAACACTGGGCTCTTTGGGTAGCAAGAGGCCTCTCCCCCCTCACTGCTGTACACAGTGTAACACCGGGCTCTGTGGGTGGGGAGAGGCCTCTCCTCTCTCACTGCTGTACACAGTGTAACACTGGGCTCTTTGGGTAGCAAGAGGCCTCTCCCCCCTCACTGCTGTACACAGTGTAACACTGGGCTCTGTGGGTGGGGAGAGGCCTCTCCTCTCTCACTGCTGCATACAGTGTAACACTGGGCTCTGTGGGTGGGGAGAGGCCTCTCCTCCCTCACTCCTGTACACAGTGTAACACTGGACTCTGTGGGTGGTGAGAGGCCTCTCCTCTCTCACTGCTGTACACAGTGTAACCCTGGGCTCTGTGGGTGGAGAGAGGCCTCTCCTCTGTCACTCCTGTACACAGTGTAACATTGGACTCTGTGGGTGGGGAGAGGCCTCTCCTCCCTCACTGCTGTACACAGTGTAACACTGGGCTCTGTGGGGGTGAGAGAGGCCTCTCCTCCCTTACTGCTGCATACAGTGTAACACTGGGCTCTGTGGGGGTGAGAGAGGCCTCTCCTCTTTCACTGCTGTACACAGTGTAACACTGGGCTCTGTGAGTGGGGAGAGGCCTCCCCTCTCTCACTGCTGTACTCAGTGTAACACTGGTCTCTGTGGGTGGTGAGAGGCCTCTCCTCCCTCACTGCTGTACTCAGTGTAACACTGGTCTCTGTGGGTGGTGAGAGGCCTCTCCTCTCTCACTGCTGTACACAGTGTAACACTGGGCTCTGTGGGTGGAGAGAGGCTTTTCCTCTGTCACTCCTGTACACAGAGTAACACTGGACTCTGTGGGTGGGGAGAGGCCTCTCCTCCCTCACTGCTGTACACAGTGTAACACTGGGCTCTGTGGGGGTGAGAGAGGCCTCTCCTCCCTTACTGCTGCATACAGTGTAACACTGGGCTCTGTGTATGGTGAGAGACCTCTCCTCTTTCACTGCTGTACACAGTGTAACACTGGGCTCTGTGGGTGGGGAGGGGCCTCTCCTCTCTCACTGCTGTACACAGTGTAACACTGGGCTCTGTGGGTGGAGAGAGGCCTCTCCTCTCTCACTGCTGTACACTGTGTAACACTGGTCCCTGTGGGTGGAGAGAGGCCTCTCCTCCCTCACTGCTGTACACAGTGTAACACTGGGCTCTGTGGGTGGGGAGAGGCCTCTCCTCTCTCACTGCTGTACACAGTGTAACACTGGGCTCTGTGTATGGTGAGAGACCTCTCCTCTCTCACTGCTGTACACAGTGTAACACTGGGCTCTGTGGGTGGCGAGAGGCCTCTCCTCTCTCACTGCTGTACACAGTGTAACACTGGGCTCTGTGGGTGGAGAGAGGCCTTTCCTCTCTCACTGCTGTACACAGTGTAACAATGGGCTCTGTGTATGGTGAGGGACCTCTCCTCTTTCACTGCTGTACACAGTGTAACACTGTGCTCTGTGGGTGGGGAGGGGCCTCTCCTCTCTCACTGCTGTACACAGTGTAACACTGGTCTCTGTGGGTGGAGAGAGGCCTCTCCTCCCTCACTGCTGTACACAGTGTAACACTGGGCTCTGTGGGTGGGGAGAGGCCTCTCCTCCCTCACTGCTGTACACAGTGTAACACTGGGCTCTCTGGGTGGGGAGAGGCCTCTCCTCCCTCACTGCTGTACACAGTGTAACACTGGGCTCTGTGGGTGGAGAGAGGCCTCTCCTCCCTCACTGCTGTACACAGTGTAACACTGGGCTCTGTGGGTGGTGAGAGGCCTCTCCTCCCTCACTGCTGTAGACAGTGTAACACTGGGCTCTGTGGGTAGAGAGAGTCCTCTCCTCTCTCACTGCTGTACACAGTGTAACACTGGGCTCTGTGGGTGGTGAGAGACCTCTCCTCTCTCACTGCTGTACCCAATGTAACACTGGGCTCTGTGGGTGGGGAGAGGCCTCTCCTCTCTCACTGCTGTACTCAATGTAACACTGGGCTCTGTGGGTGGGGAGAGGCCTCTCCTCCCTCACTGCTGTACACAGTGTAACACTGGGCTCTATGGTTGGAGAGAGGCCTCTCCTCTCTCACTGCTGTACACAGTGTAACACTGGGCTCTGTGGGTGGAGAGAGGCCTCTCCTCCCTCACTGCTGTACACAGTGTAACACTGGGCTCTGTGGGTGGTGAGAGGCCTCTCCTCCCTCCCTGCTGTACACGGTGTAACACTGGGCTCTATGGTTGGAGAGAGGCCTCTCCTCCCTCACTGCTGTACACAGTGTAACACTGGGCTCTGTGGATGGAGAGAGACCTCTCCTCTCTCACTGCTGTACACAGTGTAACACTGGGCTCTGTGGGTGGGGAGAGCCCTCTCC
Source organism: Lissotriton helveticus (assembly GCF_964261635.1). Taxonomy (NCBI): domain Eukaryota; kingdom Metazoa; phylum Chordata; class Amphibia; order Caudata; family Salamandridae; genus Lissotriton; species Lissotriton helveticus. The sequence continues at coordinate 1,201,499,281 of NC_136071.1, read as the reverse complement.
TCTCTCACTGCTGTACACAGTGTAACACTGGGCTCTGTGGGTGGAGAGAGGCCTCTCCTCCCTCACTGCTGTACACAGTGTTTCACTGGGCTCTGTGGGTGGAGAGAGGCCTCTCCTCTCTCACTGCTGTACTCAGTGTAACACTGGGCTCTGTGGGTGGAGAGAGACCTCTCCTCTCTCATTGCTGTACACAGTTTAACACTGGACTCTGTGGATGGGGTGAGGCCTCTCCTCCCTCACTGCTGTACACAGTGTAACACTGGGCTCTGTGGGTGGGAGAGACCTCTCCTCTCTCACTGCTGTACACAGTGTAACACTGGGCTCGGTGGGTGGTGAGTGGCCTCTCCTCCCTCACTGCTGTACACAGTGTAACACTGGGCTCTGTGGGTGGTGAGAGACCTCTACTCTCTCACTGCTGTACACAGTGTAACACTGGGCTCTGTGGGTGGGGAGAGGCCTCTCCTCTCTCACTGCTGTACAAAGTGTAACACTGGCCTCTGTGGGTGGAGAGAGGCCTCTCCTCTCTCACTGCTGTACACAGTGTAACTCTGGACTCTGTGGGTGGAGAGAGGCCTCTCCTCTCTCATTGCTGTACACAGTGTAACACTGGGCTCTGTGGGTGGCAAGAGGCCTCTCCTCCCTTCCTGCAGTACACAGTGTTACACTGGGCTCTGTGGGTGGGAGGAGAGGTCTCTCCTCTCTCACTGCTGTACACAGTGTAACACTGGGCTCTGTTGGTGGAGAGAGGCCTCTCCTCCCTCACTGCTGTACACAGTGTAACATTGGGCTCTGTGGGGGTGAGAGGCCTCTCCTCTCTCACTGCTGTACACAGTGTAACACTGGGCTCTGAGGGTGGGGAGAGGCCTCTCCTCTCTCACTCCTGTACACAGTGTAACACTGGGCTCTGTGGGTGGGGAGAGGCCTCTCCTCTCTCACTCCTGTACACAGTGTAACACTGTACTCTGAGGGTGGAGAGAGGCCTCTCCTCTCTCACACCTGTACACAGTGTAACACTGGGCTCTCTGGGTGGGGAGAGGCCTCTCCTCTCTCACTGCTGTACACAGTGTAACACTTTACTCTGAGGGTGGAGAGAGGCCTCTCCTCCCTCACTGCTGTACACAGTGTAACACTGGGCTCTGGGGGTGGGGAGAGGCCTCTCCTCTCTCACTGCTGTACACAGTGTAACACTGGGCTCTGTGGGTGGAGAGAGGCCTCTCCTTCCTCACTGCTCCACAGTGTAACACTGGGCTCTGTGGGTGTGAGAGGCCTCTCCTCTCTCACTGCTGTACACAGTGTAACACTGGGCTCTGTGGGTGGTGAAAGGCCTCTCCTCCCTCACTGCTGTAAACAGTGTAACACTGGGCTCTGTGGGTGGGGAGAGGCCTCTCCTCTCTCACTGCTGTACACAGTGTAACACTGGGCTCTGTGGGTGGGGAGAGCCCTCTCCTCTCTCACTGCTGTACACAGTGTAACACTGGACTCTGTGGGTGGGGAGAGCCCTCTCCTCTCTCACTGCTGTACACAGTGTAACAATGGGCTCGGTGGGTAGCAAGAGGCCTCTCTTCTCTCACTGCTGTACACAGTGTAACACTGGGCTCTGTGGGTGGGGAGAGCCCTCTCTTCTCTCACTGCTGTACACAGTGTAACACTGGGCTCGGTGGGTAGCAAGAGGCCTCTCCTCTCTCACTGCTGTACACAGTGTAACACTGGGCTCTGTGGGTAGCAAGAGGCCTCTCCTCTCTCACTGCTGTACACAGTGTAACACTGGGCTCTGTGCTTGGTGAGAGGCCTCTCCTCTCTCACTGCTGTACACGGTGTAACACTGGACTCTGTGGGTGGGGAGAGGCCTCTCCTCTCTCACTGCTGTACACAGTGTAACACTGGGCTCTGTGGGTGGAGAGAGGCCTCTCCTCCCTCACTGCTGTATACAGTGTAACACTGGGCTCTGTGGGTGGGGGGAGAGGCCTCTCCTCCCTCACTGCTGTACACAGTGTAACACTGGGCTCTGTGGGTGGGGAGAGGCCTCTCCTCCCTCACTGCTGTACACAGTGTAACACTGGGCTCTGTGGGTGGAGAGAGGCCTATCCTCCCTCACTGCTGTACACAGTGTAACACTGGGCTCTGTGGGTGGAGAGAGGCCTCTCCTCCCTCACTGCTGTACACAGTGTAACACTGGGCTCTGTGGGTGGGGAGAAGCCTCTCCTCTCTCACTGCTGTACACAGTGTAACACTGGGCTCTGTGGGTGGGGAGAAGCCTCTCCTCTCTCACTGCTGTACACAGTGTAACACTGGGCTTTTTGGGTGGTGAGAGGCCTCTCCTCCCTCACTGCTGTACACAGTGTAACACTGGGCTCTGTGGGTGGCGAGAGGCCTCTCCTCTCTCACTGCTGTACACAGTGTAACACTGGGCTCTGTGGGTGGAGAGAGGCCTTTCCTCTCTCACTGCTGTACACAGTGTAACACTGGGCTCTGTGTATGGTGAGAGACCTCTCCTCTTTCACTGTTGTACACAGTGTAACACTGGGCTCTGTGGGTGGGGAGGGGCCTCTCCTCTCTCACTGCTGTACACAGTGTAACACTGGTCTCTGTGGGTGGAGAGAGGCCTCTCCTCCCTCACTGCTGTACACAGTGTAACACTGGGCTCTGTGGGTGGGGAGAGGCCTCTCCTCCCTCACTGCTGTACACAGTGTAACACTGGGCTCTGTGGGTGGGGAGAGGCCTCTCCTCCCTCACTGCTGTACACAGTGTAACACTGGGCTCCGTGGGAGGTGAGAGGCCTCTCCTCTCTCACTGCTGTACACAGTGTAACACTGGGCTCTGTGGGAGGTGAGAGGCCTCTCCTCCCTCACTGCTGTACACAGTGTAACACTGGGCTCTGTGGGTGGTGAGAGACCTCTACTCTGTCACTGCTGTACACAGTGTAACACTGGGCTCTGTGGGTGGGGAGAGGCCTCTCCTCTCTCACTGCTGTACAAAGTGTAACACTGGGCTCTGTGGGTGGAGAGAGGCCTCTCCTCTCTCACTGCTGTACACAGTGTAACTCTGGACTCTGTGGGTGGAGAGAGGCCTCTCCTCTCTCATTGCTGTACACAGTGTAACACTGGGCTCTGTGGGTGGCAAGAGGCCTCTTCTCCCTTCCTGCAGTACACAGTGTTACACTGGGCTCTGTGGGTGGGGGGAGAGGCCTCTCCTCTCTCACTGCTGTACACAGTGTAACACTGGGCTCTGTTGGTGGAGAGAGGCCTCTCCTCCCTCACTGCTGTACACAGTGTAACATTGGGCTCAGTGGGGGTGAGAGGCCTCTCCTCTCTCACTGCTGTACACAGTGTAACACTGGGCTCTGAGGGTGGGGAGAGGCCTCTCCTCTCTCAAACCTGTACACAGTATAACACTGGGCTCTGTGGGTGGGGAGAGGCCTCTCCTCTCTCACTCCTGTACACAGTGTAACACTGTACTCTGAGGGTGGAGAGAGGCCTCTCCTCTCTCACTCCTGTACACAGTGTAACACTGGGCTCTCTGGGTGGGGAGAGGCCTCTCCTCTCTCACTGCTGTACACAGTGTAACACTTTACTCTGAGGGTGGAGAGAGGCCTCTCCTCCCTCACTGCTGTACACAGTGTAACACTGGGCTCTGGGGGTGGGGAGAGGCCTCTCCTCTCTCACTGCTGTACACAGTGTAACACTGGGCTCTGTGGGTGGAGAGAGGCCTCTCCTTCCTCACTGCTCCACAGTGTAACACTGGGCTCTGTGGGTGTGAGAGGCCTCTCCTCTCTCACTGCTGTACACAGTGTAACACTGGGCTCTGTGGGTGGTGAAAGGCCTCTCCTCCCTCACTGCTGTAAACAGTGTAACACTGGGCTCTGTGGGTAGGGAGAGGCCTCTCCTCTCTCACTGCTGTACACAGTGTAACACTGGGCTCTGTGGGTGGGGAGAGCCCTCTCCTCTCTCACTGCTGTACACAGTGTAACAATGGGCTCGGTGGGTAGCAAGAGGCCTCTCTTCTCTCACTGCTGTACACAGTGTAACACTGGGCTCTGTGGGTGGGGAGAGCCCTCTCCTCTCTCACTGCTGTACACAGTGTAACACTGGGCTCGGTGGGTAGCAAGAGGCCTCTCCTCTGTCACTGCTGTACACAGTGTAACACTGGGCTCTGTGGGTAGCAAGAGGCCTCTCCTCTCTCACTGCTGTACACAGTGTAACACTGGGCTCTGTGCTTGGTGAGAGGCCTCTCCTCTCTCACTGCTGTACACGGTGTAACACTGGACTCTGTTGGTGGGGAGAGGCCTCTCCTCTCTCACTGCTGTACACAGTGTAACACTGGGCTCTGTGGGTGGAGAGAGGCCTCTCCTCCCTCACCGCTGTACACAGTGTAACACTGGGCTCTGTGGGTGGGGGGAGAGGCCTCTCCTCCCTCACTGCTGTACACAGTGTAACACTGGGCTCTGTGGGTGGGGAGAGGCCTTTCCTCCCTCACTGCTGTACACAGT